>NW_016811643.1:2511018-2513896 GCF_001698545.2 Rhinopithecus bieti
TATTGATGCTTTTTGCTTTTTTTTTCTTGTTTAAGAAATCCTTCCCTATCCCCAAGATATTTCCCTAAATTTTCTTCTGAACCTTTATTGTTTGTCTTTTCACATTTAGGGATATTATTTCAAATTAACTTTTGTATGTGATATGGAGTAGGCTGTCAAGGATCTTTTTTTTCCCCTCAAGGTGATCATTCAGGAATCTCTATTTTATATTTTTATTATAATTCAGGTCAAAAGTTTTCTAATTTTTATTGTGGCTCCTTTTTTGGCACATGGTTATCTAGTATGTTGCTTGATTTTCAAACACTTGAGGACTTTTTTACTTATCTTTCTTTGACCGATTTCTAGTTTAATTTCACTATGGTCAGAGAGCATATGCTGTGTGGGTGTAGTCCTTTGAAACTTGTTGAGACTTGGTTTGTATGAAAAAAACTAAGCAATTCAGTTAAAAGGCAAAGATTGTCAGATTGGATTAATGCCAAAACTCAATTATATGCTGTTTATAAGAGACACACTTTAAATATAAGAACACAAAAAAAGCTTAAAGGAAAAGGATGAGAAAAGATATGTTACAAAATAAAGCAGCAAAATGAAGCAGGGGTAGCTATATATTGATATAAATATAATATTTATATTAATATAAAATAGGATTTAGGTCATGAAGTATTGACCTAAAGCAATTGCTAAGTGAAATAAAGCAAAGGTAGCTGTATATTAATATAAATGTAATATTTACATTAATATAAAGTAAACTTTAGGTCAAGAAGTATTACTAGACCCCAAAAATAGATATTTCATAATGATAAGTAGATGAATTCAATTTAATATATAACAGCCCTTAGTTTGGATACATCTAATAATATAGTCTAAAATAATATAAAGCAAATATTGACTGAGCTAAAATGATACTAGACAAATTTTATAATCAAAGTTAGAGATTTTAATATACTTCTCTCAATAATAAGTCACCAATAGCATCCATAAGGATATAAAAAATTTAAAAACATGGTTAATAAGTTTGAATTCCTTGACACATTTGGAACACTCTGCCTAACTCTAGAAAATACATTCTTTTTAGCACTTATATATCTCTTAAAATATTACTTCTGCTCCATTCTCTCCTCTCCTTCTGTGAATGTAATATTTATGTTAGATCTTTTAACTCTATTCCACATGTCTCTTATGCTCAGTTCTGTTCTTTTTTCTCTCTGTGCTTTGATTTGGTTATTTTCTATTGATCTATCTTTTAAGTTCTTTAATTCTGCATTCTACTGTAAGCATTCTGCTGTTTAACCCATTCAGTGGGTTCCTACTCTCAGACGATGTATTTTTCAATTCTAGAATATCCACTTTACTTTTTTATAGGTTCCAGTTTCCTGTCCAGAATTTCTATCTTTTATCTGCTGTATCCATCTTTCCCTGTATTTCCCTTAACATAGCAATCGTAATTATTTTAAAGTCCTTGTCTGGTAATTCTTACATCTGGATCATTTATGGGACTGCTTATTTTTCCTCTTGATTATTAGTCATTTTTTTTTTTGCCATTTATGTCTAGTAATTTTTATGACATGCTGGACAGTGTGTATTAAAAAAAAGAGGCTCCAGATGATTTTCTCTTCCATCAAGTAGTTTTCCCCCTTTCTTTCGTGGAGTATATTAAGGAACTGATCACCTCAAGCCAATCAGAGATCGAGCTGCATTTGAACTAGGTTGTAGTTTTAGTAAAACTTGGTGTAGCTTTCATTTGTCCCAGTTTCTCAGATATGTCCCTCCCTGACTTTTGAATGGAAAGCTGTTAGTTTCTTTCTCTTCAACCCTGAAAGACTATGAGAGATGCAGTTCTGCCACATCGTAGGCTGTTTTCTTTGTGCCCCAGTGGAGATCTTCTACGTGGGTCCAGTGCAATTTTCAGCTCTCACCTAAAATCATCAGTGTCTCCCAGGAAGAAAATGACTGACAATTGACAACTCATCTTAGAAAGGCTTTTTCTCTCTGACTTTTAGTTTATCTAGTCTAGTGGTTCTCACACTTTTTGTTCTTAGGACTCTTTACTCTTTTTTTTTTTTTGGATGGAGTCTCGCTCTTGTCACCCAGGCTGGAGTACAATGGCACAATCTCGGCTCACTACAACCTTCGCCTCCCAGGTTCAAGCAATTCTCCTCCTGCCTCAGCCTTCTGAGTAGCTGGGATTATAGGTGCCTGCCACTACACATGGCTAATTTTGTATTTTTAATAGAGAAGGGATTTCACCATATTGGTCAGGCTGATCTCAAACTCCTGACCTCAGGCGATCCACCCGCCTTGGCGTCCCAAAGTGCTGGGATTACAGGCATGAGCCACCACACCCAGCCAGGACCCTTTACTCTTAAAAACTATTTAGGACCTCAAAGAACATTTTGATAGGTGATAATACTGTTGATATTTAACCTATTAGAAATTAAAACAGAAAATTAAAATGTATTTATTAATTCATTTAAAATAACTATATCAGGCTGGGCACAGTGGCTCACCTGTAATCCCAGCACTTTGGGAGGCCGGGGCATGCAGATCACTTAAGGTCAGGAGTTCGAGACCAGGCTGGCCAACATAGCGAAACCCCATCTCTACTAAAAATACAAGAATTAGCCAGGCATGGTGGTAGGCACCTGTAATCCCAGCTATTCGGGAGGCTGAGGCAGGAGAATCGCTTGAACCCGAGAGGCGGAGGTTGCAGTGAGCCAAGATCACATCACTGCACTCCAGCCTGGGTGACAGAGCAAGACTCCATCTCAAAATAAAATAAAAGAAAAGTAAAATAAAATAAAATAAAATAACTATATCAAGCCCCTTAGATGTTTACACAAATAACATATTTTCTAAATTTTCAAAATAAAAACAATTT
>NW_016811643.1:2514425-2547706 GCF_001698545.2 Rhinopithecus bieti
AAATTTTTCAAAAATAAAACAATTTTGAAAACACAATTTTCATAAAATGTATATAGCTTTTTCCAGATGTTGTGTTGGATCAGAATTGTTTTTCTCCCATGACCTACTATATCTTACTGGGAAGTGGAAGTCAGGTGATAACACTTTATTTAAAACATATAGATAAGTGTTTATTAACTTTGGCTGCATATTAGAATGACTTGGAGAGCCTATTTTAATGCCCAGGCAAACACCCTGGATCAATGAAATCAGTATCTTTAGGTTGGGGCCCAGATATCTGTATTTTTTAAGTTCCTGGCCAGGCATGGTAGCTCACGCCTGTAATCCTTACACTTTGAGAGGCAAAGGGCAGGCAGATCACTTGAGCCCAGGAGTTTGAAACCAGCCTGGGCAACATGGCAAAATCCCATCTCTACCAAAAAAAAAAAAAAAAAAAAAAAAAATTAGCTGGGCATGGTGGTGCACGCCTGTGGTCCCAAAGCTACTCAGGAGGCTGAGGAGGGAGGATCACTTGAGCCCGGGAGGCAGAGGTTGCAGTGAGCTGAGATTCACCACTGCACTCCAGCCTGGACGACACAACAAGACCCTGTCTCAAAATAAAATAAAGTAAAAAAGTTCCCCATGTGGTTACAGTATGTTACAAGGTTGAGAACCACAGCTACAAAATAAAAGGATAAGAACTCTGACTTGCCCATATGTTGTCTTCCCATCAGACATTTATTACTGTGCATGGCATGATATGTCTGTCTCTGTCTGTCTTCCATCTCCCCCATTCCTTATTTTGTAGTTACTTCTCTCATTAACCAAACAGCCTTTTTTTTTTTTTTTTGACAGTGTCTCACTCTGTTGCCCAGGCTGGAGTGTGGTAGAATGATCTTGGCTCACTGCAGTCTTGACCTCCTGGACTCAAGCGATCCTCCCATCTCAGCCTCCTGAGTAGCTGGGACCACAGGTGCACACCATCCCACCTGGCTAGTTTTACAATTTTTTGTAAGATGAGGTCTCACTGTGTTGCCCAGGCTGCTCTCGAATTCCTGGGGTCAAGTGATCCTCCTCTTCGGCCTTCCAAAGTACTGGGATTACAGGTGTGAGTCACTGTGCCTGGCTCCCAACAGGTTTTGAGCCTTGTAGGCCAGCCCCTTTGTATGCCTCCCTGACTGTCATGCTTCCCTCTATTTTCTCTCTTTTTTTTTCTTCTCCATCCATTATTCCCTGCTTAGCTTATCCCATTCCTTAAACTGCTTTTAATTTAGTACTTGATCATAAATTTTCAGACTTGGTATATTAGTTTCTAAAGTATTTAGTCTTCGTTTAGAAGCTACATAAACAGGAGTGGGCTATTTTTAGTTTTTTTTTCAGGGAACAGAAACCAAGTGAAGATTTGCACTCTCATTGCCTCTCAAAGGAATAAAGGTGTTCTGTCCCTAGCTGAGGCCCTCCTGGCCTATCTTAGGCTGTGGAGAGGACCTCAGGCTTGCTATAGGATGCTTACCTCATTGGCTGAAGCTGGGGATAATAAGACTGCTTTCAAGCATCTTCTCTGGGATTCTGTTCAGGTAGGAGAGTTGGAGATCACTTATGCTGGTAGCTTGGATGAGACAGCAAGAAACTCTGTGTACATAATGTCTGTCTGTACACAGACATTAATGTCTGTACTTTCAAGTCTTTTATGCTTTAGTGCTTTGGACTGCCTCATTGCATGCTCCCTGCAGAGAAGTTGGTTATTTCTACTTATACATTGGTCCTCTCATGTCTTGGCTTCTGTTGGTAATGCCTCTGTTAGGTGTGGGCATGCTCATTGTCTTCCCACCTTGTACAGAGTTCTTTTCAAAGCCCACTTGCTCTACTCCCTGAGAGAATCATAGACACAGTCTCTGGGCTAGAGGAGACTCTGGAGAGCATTCAGGACAATGCCCTTCTGAAGTACCAATCATTTTTCAGGTTTCTCTGACATGAGCTCTTCACATACCTCCCATAACAGGGAACTCATTCTCTCCTGAGATCACCCCTTCACTGATAGTTTGGATTTGCATGGGAGAAAGTCCTGCCTCACACCGAATTAAGAACTGGTTTAGGAAGCACAGGGTCACACAGCCAGTTAAGTGACAGACCAGGGACAAGAACCAGATTTTCAGATTCCTGACCAGTGCTTTTTCTGTCACGTTGTAATGTCTTGAAGTCTAAGCGCAGACCCTGACTCTTGGTAAGAAGATGATTCATTAGCTGGCCTGTTCCTGAAGAGATCAGGGAAGATTGCTGGAACTTGCTGCATGACCAGGAAAGTAAGCTGATGTGATAGAAAAGAATGCCTTCGTCTGGGAACAAAAACATCTCAATTTGGGTTCTGGTTGACACTGTGGACCTTGAGTAGGTTAATTTTCTTCTCTGAGCTTGCTTTCTTCTATATAAAATATGGAAAATAATCCTTACCCTTTCTCCTTCCTGGGAGAGTTGTAAAGCAGATAAGAAGTCTGAGTTCTGAAGCATCATACAGAGGTGTTGGAGAGTATTGATAGCAGTAAATGAACTCACATCCTTTTGGCTGCACAGGTTCGGGAGGCCTTGAGGAAAGCAGAGAAGGAGCTAGAATCACACAGCTCATGGTATGCTCCAGAGGCCCTTCAGAAGTGGCTGCAGCTGACACATGAGGTGGAGGTGCAATATTACAACATCAAGAAGCAAAATGCTGAGAAGCAGCTGCTGGTGGCCAAGGAGGGGGTGAGAACTGCCCTTCTATTGCCCTCTTGTCTCCTTTTTGCCCTTCTCCCTTTTACCTGCATATCTTTCTCTTCTCTCTCTCTCCCTGTTCCTCCCATTGGGTGAAGAGATATCCTGGTGGTGGGTTCTGTTTCTTTCCTAATGTTCAGCTCCTGACAGTGTCCTTAGGCTTCTGGAGGAGGGAATGAGGGTGTAGGGGCATTCCCGCCTATCTTCTGGAAAAGATGAAATAAGTGGAGGCAGGCAGAGGGAAAGCTCTGCCAGCCTCAGGCTGCCATGGGGACAGAGGTCCTCCTGGGGCAAAAGGGCTATCAAGGACCCCTTTGCTTCTCCCTTGCTTTCTCTATTTTGTCCCCTCCTTTTTCTTCTACCTTGCCTGCCTTTCTCTTTTTCCTCTTTCTCTTCCTTTTCCTTGTGCAGTCTAAGTTGGGCTAGGAGGAGTGGGTCTCAGCCATAGGGGAAGGCCTGTCTTATTTTTTCCAGCCTCGAATCCCTGCTCTTTTGAACTGGGGCCTCATCTTTGCAGGCTGAGAAGATAAAAAAGAAGAGAAACACACTCTTTGGCACCTTCCATGTGGCCCACAGCTCTTCCCTGGATGATGTAGATCATAAAATTCTAACAGCTAAGTAAGTAACACCAGTTATCTACTCTGGCAATGTCCATATCATCCTCAGAATTTGAGGGCATACAGGGCCTCCAACACCAATTCCATTTCCTCATTAGTGGAGGGACAGCTCTGGTCTCCTTCTTCAGACTTTATTTATCTCTCGCCTTGCTCTTAAATTTATGAGTTTATTGTGTGTTTTATTCACACATATTCTCAAAACTTGTTCCTCTGAGAAGAGGCTTCATTCCTATTGGGGTTCACACCAAGTCCGTGCCTGCTGTTCTCTTCCCTCTGTCTTCAGGCAAGCACTGAGCGAGGTGACAGCAGCATTGCGGGAGCGCCTGCACCGCTGGCAACAGATCGAGATCCTCTGTGGCTTCCAGATTGTCAATAACCCTGGCATCCACTCACTGGTGGCTGCCCTCAACATAGACCCCAGCTGGATGGGCAGTACACGCCCCAACCCTGCCCACTTCATCATGACTGACGACGTGGATGACATGGATGAGGAGATTGTGTCTCCCTTGTCCATGCAGTGTAGGTGACCTCTTTGGGGGGATGAAGGAAGGAGCCTTTGATGCACAGGTTGAGAAGTCTGTGGCCTCTGTTGTGCTTAAACAGCAGATGGGGCAGATACCCAGGAAGATAGTTCAACTCATGACCTTGGTCAATAAAGCACAGTTTGCTCAGGTTATTTCTTTATAGTTGTCCTTTTGGTGTTCTTTCCTTGTTGTATGCTCTGTATGCCCCTTTGGGTCTATTGTGCTAAGTGTGTCTCCCTTCAGTCTTTTTCACTTTATTGTCCCTAACTACCACTCTATCTACCTTTATAAAAAATAATGCCCTTTAGTGAATTTCAATGTAAAAATGGCATTTATTTTGACTATTTATTGAACTTATTTATTTTGATTTTGTTCATTATTCTTAATTGCTAAAGTAGATGAATGGAATGATGTTTCTCTTTGTCTTTTTGTGAGAGGCCCTATAAAGCAATAGTCCCTTAAAGTGATATAGTCCTAAATCCTCTAAGCTGGAAAGGCATTCTTGCCCAGGAGGGATCTCCTGCACAAGCATGTCTGACTTTCCACCTGGACTCTTGGATCCCACCCTCTCTTTCTCTGTCCTGGGTCTTCCCTCTCCCTTTTCTCCCCTGCAAGTGATGAGAGTTGAGTAGAGCAGAGCCAAATGGAACAACACTGGAATTCTTCAGTGAATGAAGGGAGTTTTCCCTTACTGGCCCACAGTTGAATTTTTCTTTGGATCAGATGCTATTTTAAGTAAGTAGAATAGCCCTTATGGTAAAGCTATTGCCCTAGGCCTATATTCTGCCAGTACGGGGGAGGGCAGAAGTCCAGGGCGGGGTTAGGGGCTTACTTTCACATTCTTTAATAAGGCTGGATTCCCACTCCAGACAGAATTTATTTGTAATTTTGTCAATAATACTTTGCCCCTGGCCAAGCCTCTTTGTTCTGATCTGATAACTTGTTAGGCCTTTAATCAAAGGCTTAACAAGGACGGGATCACTGACAGGCAGAGCTTGATCTTGACTTGTTGATCTGAAGGCTTCTGTGTTCTCCAGGCTGGGAGGGACCTTAATTAGCTCTGAGCTACCCAATCCCTGCCCCCAGTCCTTCCTTTATTACATTGATGGCAGGCCAAAGCCCTCCATAAATCAGATTCTATTTTCCTTTTTGGCCTGGCTATTGACCCTAGATGCTGCCTGGCTGATGGGGCGTAGGTTCAGTGACCGCTCTCTCTGCTCTACATCCGCCGGCTCGGATGATCAGTCCCTCTGGAAATACCCCGGTTTGAGGAGCCCCTTTGGGGCATTTTGTTTTTCCGACTTTTGGGACTAAATCAACACTCCTACCCCATGGGTCCCTTCTCCTGCCTGCTTCATGCCCCTGCCTGTTCCCTCTATCCCCTCAGCACTGTCCCTACTAACTACAGGGGGGAGTTCGGGGGTAAGAAGAATCAGCCTGCTTGGCAAGAGCTGGATAGAGAACACCCCTGGTAATGGAAGGCTTAGGCTTCTCCCTTTAGCCCAGCTATGCAGATAACCTGGTAGCCCTTCTTCCAGCTGGGCTGGGAGGGAAAGAGGGAAGGAAAAATCATCCCTTTCTTTTCTCTTTTTCTTGTTTCTCCCTTTTCTTCCCAATTTCCCCCCTCTTTCTCCCCCTTCCCCTCCCTATTCCAGACTTCCTTATCCTCTTCAGCCTCTCTTTCATACCTTGAAAGCTACCAGCATAGAAGCCCTGCCTCCTGAACTCTCTATCACTATGGAACTATGCTCTCTCTCTGATGGCCCTTCCAAGGCTTCTCTCACCCTTGTAACCTGGCCCCTTCTCTCATCTGTCGGGAGAAAGCAGAGAAGCCTATCTATCAGGGTAGAGGAGAAAGAATAAAGGTCTGTACTGTCTTTTAGCTGGGAGTGAGCCCAAGGGGGGATGTACTAGCATATTCCTAAGTTACTTGGTGCCCATGTATCCCTTCACTGGGCATGGTGGCCATTATCTCCAGGACCCCGATTTGCAGCCTGATCCAAGAGCTGGTTCCTTGTTGTTTATGTGCTTATTAGAAAGTGAAAAAGAGCAAACATTAGCATAAAAAGCATCCATAGTCCCACCATATTTGAGCACCTTCTCTATCACTCTTTTGTCTGTGAAATTTTTTATGTGGTTAAGATAATGATAGCCACTACCATTTATTGAGTGCCATAACTTGAAACAGGTGCCTTAAAGACATTATTGTGAAGTCTCAGAAGAACCCTGCAGGATTTTAGAAATTAGGAGTTAAAATGGGGAAGTCAGCTGCTCAAGGTCACAACTAGAAGTGAAAGTCCTGGTTTCAAACTCTAGTGTTTGGTATGCCAAAGCTCAAGGCTAGCACATATAATTCTGTATCCTTTTTCCCCTCTGAACATTTTAATAGGCATTTTCCTATTTTCTTAAAGTCTTTTATAAGCATCATTTTTAATAGCTCTATAGTATCCCAGAAACTGGATATATTGTCATTTTCCCATTGTTCATTCTTTATGTTTACTTTCATATAGCTATTAATAAAAAGTAAACAATTATGTTTACTTCTCATTCAATTATTATTAATGGTGAACATGTTTATGTATAAGTCCTTGTCTATGCTGTGAATTATTTCCTGAGGTTGGCTTTCTGAAAAGGCTGGTTCTTAGTACTCTCCCGGACCTTGTCCCAAGCCCCTATCCTACCCTTCCTTGCCTGTGTCTACTCACTAACTGCCTTGCCACTTCCCTTTATAGTGACATTGGCCATAGGTCTCCTCTATTGGAATTGCCACTAAAACTGACCCGGGTACCTCATCTTCAATTTCCCATCCTTTTAGGACCCCTGGTGGGAGGTTTCTGGGAGGAAGTGCCCCATCCTCCCAATTGGCATTAGAGGCCCAGGGTGGTCTCCAGCAAGCATTTATTCATGGGCACCTCCTTACCTGCCAGCCCAAAGTGGGCTGGCCCCTCCTGACACTTTCTTCATTCTCCTTGCAGCCCCTAGCCTGCAGAGCAGTGTTCGGCAGCGCCTGATGGAGCCACAGCATGGCCTGGGATCTCAGAGGTTGGTAGAGGGCGAGGCTGGCCACTTCTTGACAAGCCGGGTATCTCTGCGGCGAATGCGCAGCCTTTCATCTGGACAGTCTTTCAGTTCTGAAGGCTACGGGACGAGCTCTCCATCTGCCTCTGCTGCTGCTGCTTGCTCCTCTTCTACCACCACCATCACCACTACCACCACCACCACCACCACCACCATCACCACCGTCCATGTCCACCCTGTTTATTACCACCACAGCACTTCCTATTTCCTCCAGACGGAGCCCTACCCTGACACACCCCCTTCTGACAGCACCGCTGTGATGCCTGGGCATTCAGAGAGCTTGGGGTATCAGCTGTCTCTTTTCTCTTTCTTCCCTTCCTTCCCTTTCTGCTGCTTTTACCTTAGTTTCTGCCTGCCAGCTGCTGCTTGATCAACTCTGGGGGTGTGTGCAGTGGGGAATCTTCTTCTTATCCTGTTTGTTCCCAGCTCTGGGATTCCTTTTTAAGGTCAGCCTACTTTCTCCCCTTCTGTGTTTGGGGTTTCCTGACTCTAAAAATGAGTAACGACTTTCTTCCCTCATGACCCTATAGCACTTTTGCCTAAACTACGCACTTTCACATTAGTTCTCACTTGGGCCCTCACTTCCTTCACTCCTTCAACAAGCATTTACTAATGCCTACTCTGTGCCAGGCTCTTCCGGGCATAGGGGTTCACTGGTGATAAGACACAATCCCAGCCATCAAGAACTACAATCTTGTCTGAGAGAGATACATAAATAATTATGGGAAAATTTATTAAGTGCTATGGGGGTGTTGAGGAAGGAGTGACTAACAGTGTGTACCTGGGTGGAATGCTTCACCAAAGAGATGAACATCCTGTGTGAAGGGAAAGGAGAAAGAATATTCTAGCCAGGGGAAACACTGTGTGCAGAGACATGGAGATTCAAGAGAATATGATATATTTGTGGTTAGAACACTGGATATGTGTTGGTGGGAAAGAGAAACAGCTGAGGCTAAAATGATGAAGGCTCTGAAAGGAAAGGGTTTTGGCCTCTACCCGTTAGGAGATGGAAAACTACAAAAGGGTTTCTAAGAGAAAATTAATCAGTCACATTTGCATTTTAGAAATAACATTTTAGTGGCTGTGTGAAGGAAGGAAGCGGAAGACTACAGGAATTTGGAAAACATTCCAGTAGACCACTAGGGGAGGTAATGAGGCCTTGGGATAAAAAGACATGATGAATTTGGTAACTGGCTACAGTGGTGAAGGAAAGGGAGGATCTAGTATGACACTCAGGTTTATAGCTTGAGTGACTTAATGGACATAGCATCCTTCATGAAATTAGGGAACCAAGACAGGGGACATAGGTTTTGGGGTTTTGGACAAGAAGAGTTTATAGGTGGGGCAGGAATTAAAATATACATTTTTAGAATAGTAAGTTAAGGTTCTAAAAGGGTAATTCCCTCCAGGTCTCACAACTAGTTGAGAGCAGAGACAGATTAGAACTTGGCTTTCCATTCCAGAATACTCCGTTGGATATTTTTGTCTTTTCACAAGGTCTCAAAAGTATACTGGAAAATAATTGGTGAAAGGTTTTCTTCCACAGCTTTGTCTGGCAGCTGCAGGGACTTTTCTTGCTAATACCCAAGATGGTAGACTAGGATCAGAGGTAGTAGCCTTGACCTTGCCTGGAACAAGCTTAGGAGACACTCAGAAAGTCCTTCCCCTTTGGAAGTACTTCTCATCTCTGAAGTGGTGACCACAGCCCAGTCCTGGCCTCCGGGCTGCAGTCTGCTTACTCTGTTGCTTTTTGTCAGTTCTATCTCACTCTGGATACCCATTTATTCAACTCTGCCCCTTAAACCTCTGGATAGTTATGCTCGAGGGCTGTTCCTTTCTCTTGCACAAAGGGATTGCCCTTACTAGGATTATTACTCAGCAGAGCCACTCATATCCATTCTCATTCTCATTTTCATCCAAAAGCCTAGGAAGGGAGACTGCTCCTTCCAATACAGATGGAGAGCATCAAATTGGGTTGGGGAAACTAGGGGATGCTGTGAATTCCATGCTCCAAGGTTTAAGCTGAGGGCAGTGGGGAGGAAGGGCGGAGAGGTACCTGTATCCACCTGGCCTGTTCACTACTTAATTTTCTTTTGCACCATGCACCAGAGGATCATCTCTAAAGGCAAACAGGCTCTCTGGTAAGGTCAGTAGCTTGGGATGGGAGTCCGAGGCAGCCCAGCCTTTGGGGAGGGACCCCTGGCCTGATTGTTCTAAGTGATTCAGGGAGGGAAGGTGAGCCTGCCTCATACTGGGCCTTTTCCCTCCTATATCTCCCTGGGCTTCCTCCCAGGTTCTTATCTTGCTTTGGCAGTCCAAACTTTTAGTTGATGAGGGAGGCATAGAAGGACAGGAATCGGGCTGGGTGCAGTGGCTCACGCCTGTAATCCTAGCACTTTGGGAGGCCAAGAGGGGAGGACTGCTTAAGCCCAGGAGTTTCAGACCAGCCTTGGAAACAAAGTGAGACCCTGTCTCTACAAAATCAAAAATTTAGTTGGGCATGGTGGCAGATGCCTGTGGTCCCAGGTACACGGGAGGCTCAGGCAGGAGGATCACTTGAGCCGGGGAGGTCGAGGCTGCAGTGAGCCAAGATCACGCCATTGCACTCCAGCCTGGGCGACAGAGCGAGACCCTGTCAATAAATAAATGAAAAGATGGATAGGAATCAAGACCAAATAGGAGTGTGGTCCAGGAGAAGTGAGGCTGGGAAAGCCCTAACCTCCTGATTTCTCCTCCTTGGTGTTAGAGAGGGTAGGATCCCAGGATCTTCACTTCCTCAGCTTAGAGGACCCCTTTTCTTAGTGTGATTGCTCCCCAGAACTTCCTTGGCACCTTGCTCATTGGTTTATAATAGTGTTTGGAGAAGGCAACATATGGAGAGGATCATCTTGGGGCTTAGAGAAACAAGGACAAGTTTAGAAGCAAGGACAGTGTCAGATGTATGAAACCAAATATGAGACTGAATATTTGTAAATACTAGAATATGTGGCTAACACAGTATTTGTAGAATGGAAGCTGAGGTGGACTTGTTCTCTGCTGCCTGCTGAGTCCAGGAAGTTACTGGCCCATGGGGTGGCTACTTAGTTATTTGCTTCCTCCTGAGAATTAAGTCTACAATAGCTATGAGTCAACCCCCTGCTTTTGCCTGTTTCAGGGGCCTGGTTCCCTCCCTAACTTCTGACCCTCAGCCTCTTTCTTTCTAGGTCCTATGGTGGTCTCCTTTCTCACTCATGACTCTTCCCCTTTGGCTAGCAGATGTTTAAACATTTCCCTTAGCTCTCTTCTCTGCTTTTGCTGAAGTTCTCAGGCCTCTAGGAAGGCAGAAGGAGGATTCAGGATTGGCAGGAGAGCACCTCCATATCTACCTTTTTGTCTGTAGAGCAGGAGGAGTGGCATCTGGAATTGATTCATGGCTTAGGAACCACCAGCTCCTTAGAGGGTCTCAAGTTCCTAGACTAGCCTCTGTGTGTGCATGTCCAGTGTGCGGTGGCATGTCTCCATAACTCAGCCTTGCAAAGAAGCCTCTTGTGACCGGCCCTTACATAGGCCTTTCAGCTTGGCAGGCCTCATCATCTTCATTCCCACAATAATTTCTACATTTCCAAGTGCTTTGCCAGCATATTTGATCCTCCAGTCTTGTAAGAGAAATTGAATTGGTATTATCTTCACTGGGCCAAAGTTAAGAACTAGCAAGTTTAGATGACTTGTCCAAGATCGCACAGAAGAGTCCAGAACTCTTCTGAACCATTGCTCTTTAAAGGCCAACATCCTGTCTTTCTATGCCTCCCTACATTCTCCCTGTCAGCAGAGGTCTGTAAGAGACCCCACCCTTCCTGCCGCACCACAGACTTTGGTTTGAACTCTGCAATACCTATCTATGACCTCCTTTGAATCCTGTGAGATGGTTAGAAGAGGCAGCATCCTGGCCTTTTGGGGTGGCTGAAGGATTTTTTGCAAGGCTGTTCTAACCTTCTCATCCCTGGCCTGGGTCAGGTCCACTGACTGCATGTGCCCTGTTCCTTGGGGTCTGACCCAGACTGGATAATATCCTAAGGTGTGACAGGAGTAAGTGGGGGAGGAAGGCATGGAAAATGGTGACTCGAAGCAGTTAACACAGGGTTCTGTGTTAGCTTAAGATTGAGTCCCAGGAAATCTAGCCAGCTATGAGAAGGCAGAGATTTTATTGAGGAGGATGCCTGTGGAATTTAAGCCTATGGTTGCACCAGTTCAGAGCCAGAGCATTCACCAGTTGTGGAGCCCATTGCCATTGGAAAACCATTTGCCAGACAGATGATGGCATTTTTTGTTTTTGTTTCTTGTCTCTCTTCTCTCCCCATCACTTTTCCCTTTCTTGTCTTTCTGTCTTGGCCCTTCTTTCTACCTGCTTATCCTTTTGCTTTTCTTCCTCTACAATTCTACTCTCCTTTTCCTGTCTCTTTTCCAATCTATCCTCATTCCCTCCTCCTGCCTCCTCTCTTATCCTATACTTACGGCTGTGCAACTTCTGTCTATTCCTCTTTCCTCTCTCCTTCCCACCTGCCTGTTCATCCTATTTCTCTCTCCTGCCGCTCTATCCCCATTTTCCTACCCTGTCCTTGTCTTCTTGTGTTGTCCCACTCTCTTCTTCACCTTTCCACCATCACCCCATCCAATATATGTCCCTTTCTTCCTCTCTGCCCCATGTCTTGCAGGGATTTGACCCATTCCGATTCGGAGTCCTCCCTCCACATGAGTGACCGCCAGCGTGTGGCCCCCAAACCTCCTCAGATGAGCCGTGCCGCAGACGAGGCTCTCAATGCCATGACTTCCAATGGCAGCCATCGGCTGATCGAGGGGGTCCACCCAGGGTCTCTGATGGAGAAACTGCCTGACAGCCCTGCCCTGGCCAAGGCATTACTGGCGCTGAACCATGGGCTGGACAAGGCCCACAGCCTAATGGAGCTGAGCCCCTCAGCCCCACCTGGTGGCTCTCCACATTTGGATTCTTCCCGTTCTCACAGCCCCAGTTCCCCAGACCCAGACACGCCATCTCCAGTTGGGGACAGCCGAGCCCTGCAAGCCAGCCGAAACACACGCATTCCCCACCTGGCTGGCAAGAAGGCTGTGGCTGAGGAGGATAATGGCTCTATTGGCGAGGAGACAGACTCCAGCCCAGGCCGGAAGAAGTTTCCCCTCAAAATCTTTAAGAAGCCTCTTAAGAAGTAGGCAGGATGGGGGTGGCAGTAATGGGACAGCTTGTCCTTTCCTGGGTCTTCTGCCTCTCCTTCCCTCCCTCCCTTCAAGATAACTGGTCCCAAGAGTGGGGCATGGGAAGGGCTGGTCCAGGGGTCTGGGCACTGTATATACCTGCACTGTACATCCTTGGGTCCTTCATTATTATTTATTAACTGACCACCATGGCCTGCCTGCCCTGCCTCCCTCCCAACCATGGGCTGCTGCTGTCACTCCCTCTCCACTTCAGTGCATGTCTTAGTTGCTGTTCCCTCAGCTCCCAGCTCCACCTCTGGAGTTCAGCTTCTGTCTCTGCTGTCCCAGTTTTGAGGTTTGGTTTCTTGTTTCTGTCTCTTGCTTTCAGGCTCCTCCCTCCCACCACTCCCCAGCTTCCCCTAGCAGTTACAGGGAAGATAGGAGGGGTAACTTCTGACATGTTTGCCTCAGATCCGTTCCACCCCACTCACAGTGGTTCTGTTTGCTCCAGACTGGGGCCAGGGCCTAATCTTTGGGATTTGTTCTTTGGTATTGTTGTGGGTCAGAAGGAACCTCATCCTAGATCTCACTCAGGCTTCCAGGAGTCCATGGGGGAGTGAAACCAATTCTCAGAGAACAACCCACCAGAGACTTTTAAAGAGAGGCTTGGGGATGGGTTGGAAGAGGCCTCTCTTCATTGGAGCATGAGTGGATGCCAGAACTGTAGGTTATAAGGCAGTCACTTTTTCTCTCTTCTCCCACCCACACCTGCCTCCCTCTTACCCCTGCTCCCCCACACTGCAGGAGGGTTTGTCTCTAAGAGGTGCTGCCCCAAAGCTCCCCAAGCATCAATACTCCTGGGGCTCAGGACAAGTGGCTCCCCTGGCCCGGGGAGCCACAGCCATGATACAGGGCTCTTATGGAGCCCTGGAGTTGTTGGGCAAGGATGCTGTCATATTTTTGAACCAAAAGACAAACAAGTTAAAAGGAAAAAAATCTCCTGAATTTCCCAAGTGCCTATGCTGCATATTCCCCTTGTTAGATCCCATTTTCATGTTACTTTGTAGCCTTGGCCAGAGGCTCAAAAAGGACACAACCAGTTTGGGGAAGGGGTGGCTAAGGAAGATGGTATAGGTGAAGGTGGCTGTGTGACCACTTCCCCCCACCCTTCCCACCCTCTATACATCTCTCTCCCTTACCTGTTTTTGCTATGGCTGCAAAGGTATTTTCCCTCTGCCCCACTCCCTGCCATGCCTTTATCCTGGGATCCTATTTTGGGCCTAGGGTGGGTGCACCTGGGGCTGGTCTTAGGAGGGTGCTAGGTTGTAGACTGCCTTGTACCCCCTGGACACCCTCAAATGGGGTTTTCTGTGTTATTTCATAAGACTCTTTGAAGTCCAATAAAGCATGTAGGAGATTTTAACCCCTGCTGGCTTTGACTCTCATTGTGTTCTCTGTGCTGTGGCATGATGGGATGAAGAGACTATCTTTCCTTTGCCCAGGGAAAATGAAACTTGAATGCACATACCCAGAAGCTCTGTGGGCAGGGTTACCAGATACATGCAGGATGACCAGTTAAATCTGAACTTCAGATAGTTTTTAAAGTATAATTTTCTCTCATGCAGTGTCTGGGACACATTTTTATTTGCTAAATTGGGAAACCCTATGTCTGGGTAAACTTGACCCTATCTATCCTGTAACTTCACTTATGACTTTTAAAAAACATCTATTTAATTTTTCTTTTTCGTTTTTTTTTGAGACGGAGTCTTGCTCTCTTGCCCAGGCTAGAGTGCAATGGCGCAATCTTGGCTCACTGCAACCTCTGCCTCCTGGGTTCAAGCGATTCTCCTGCCTCAGCCTCCTGAGTAGCTGGGATTACAGGCACGTGCCACCATGCCTGGCTACTTTTTGTATTTTTAGTAGAGATGGGGTTTCACCATGTTGGTTAGGCTGGTCTCGAACTCCTGACCTCGTGATCTGCCTACTTCAGCCTCCCAAAGTGCTGGGATTACAGGAGTGAGGCACCGCGCTGTCCTAATTTTTCTATTTTTTGTAGAGATGGGGTCTCACTATGTTGCCCAGGCTTATCTCAACACCTGGCCTCACATGATACTCCCGCCTTAGCCTCCCAAGATGCTGCGATTACACTTATGACTTTCCATGATTTTTCAAATTACTTCACAGGGAGCTTGGGCAGCTTCTGGAGGGTAGTGAGAAACCAACGAAAAGGCTTTAGGGAAAAGATGCCACAGATGAAATTTCGTAAAGATCGCTTTGGTAGCCCAAATCAGAAGCTTCTACACCAGCGTTGCATATGAGGGTTCTCATCTATTCTTATTTTCCACCTTAAGTCACCAAGTCCATCCTACCTCCACAAGGCAAATACCCTGTCTCTGCTACCATCCACTGAAGAACCCTAAAAGCAAATGGGTACTGACCCTGCCCTGCTTAAAATTCTCTCAGGGATCTGATTTGCGTCAGGATAAAATCCAAACGTCATTGGCCTTGCGCGGTTTTCTTCCAGTTCCTGAGTGCCAGTCTTCTGGCCGATCTGAAAGCCCTGGGGCTCCAAGCTGCCCACGGCTGTGGAGCCTAGGCTTGAGCCCACAGCGGACGGCAGTGTTAGGATTATTATAATAAATGTCAAAGCAAGAAAAACGTTCCAGCCAGTTAGGTTTAGTTACTTCAAAAGTAACAAAATAAGCGAACCGCCTTTCCTCCGGCGGAGACACGCAGGCGACAGGGGCGGCGCCTGACCTAGCAGGCTCTAGGTGTTACGCCAGGGCCCCAGGGCTTCCAAATTCGGCTTGCCCACACAAAACATGGCGGCAGGAGAGCAGCGTTTCCACCGGGCATGTCCACATCCAACGGGGCCCATGGGAGAGGCGCAGTCTTCTAGCTCTTGCCCAGACTCAACATGGCGGCTACAAGGCGCCTGAGCTAGTCTGCGAAGCCTACCCCAGGCGTGAGCCGCAGCGTCGAGTAACGTCATTCGAACCCCGTCGCACCCCTTTGTGCGTCACGGGTGGCGGGCGCGGGAAGGGGATTTGGATTGTTGCGCCTCTGCTCTGGAGAAAGTGCTGTCCGTCTCCAACTCCAGTTCCTGTCCTTGAGCAGCGCCTGCAACCTAACCTTTCCCACTCTGTCACCTTCTTGATCCCGCCGGCGCTTTAGAGCCGCACTCCAGTCTCCGATCCTTCAGAGCCTCATCCACTAGCCGCGATGCATGTGATCAAGCGAGGTGAGGGGGCAACAAGGTGGGCGAGAAGGGAGGTGAGGGGACGCGGGCTGCCGCAGCCGGAGCTGATGCCCAACCCGCCCGCCCGCCTCCGCTGCTTCCCGCCTTTCCCGCCGCGGCCTTCCGCCCTGTCAGCTCGCTCGGCCTTCCGTCTTCAGTCAGCCTGCTCCGAACCTCCTTCGGGCCTTCAGGCTGCGCCCCTTCGGCTTTGTCATCCTGCCGCCTTTCAAAAGGATAACGCCCTGTATCGAGTAGTGAATGCCGAGCACTTTCCAGGCACTATTTTATTCCTCTCTACAAGCCTCTGAGAGAGAGATTATTAGCTCCACTTTACAGATGAGGAAACTGAAGCTCAGAGCGAGGTTTCGGCAACTGACCCAAAGTCACCCATAGCTGACAATACAGTTTGATTTGGAAAACCGTGGGGTTGGTGAGCTGTCTTAGGCACCGGGTGGGGGGGCAGCTGGGAAAGAAGGAGGGGGACTCTTTACACTACATAGCCACTTGTCAGTTTACTGATCTCTTTTGTGGGGTGAGGATAGGAGTATGGGGTGGAAAAAACAGATCCCAGACAGACAGCATCCTGGAATTCCTTTCCCTTCATGGCAAGAGATACTGAATCAGAGAAGGTTGGTTGAGACATCTTCTGACAAGATGGGGCCTGGGAAGAGTCAGGAACTTGTATTCTTTCTCAACAGTTCCTTTTCATTAGACTTGCCGAGTCCCTGCTTTGTGCCCAGTCCTTTGCTTGGCTTTGTGAGATTATAAGAGGAGACAGTCCCTGCCTTGGGAATAGGCTTAATCGGGTTGGAAAAACAAGAGCAACATACTTTTAACAGCCACATGAGATATGTATGAACAAGTTTTGAGTTGAACCTACTTGCCTTTGTTAAAGCAATACAATTATTTCCAAATTGTAGGCACTTAGTAAATACTGGTTGATCGACTGGTTGTTTCTGTTTTGTCCTCTAGGTGAACATATCAAAGATAGAGATTTGTTTGAGACAGAGTTTTGCTCTGTCACCCAGGATGGAGTGCAGTGGTGTAATCATAGCTCACTGTAACCTTGAAGTCCTGGGCTCAAGTGATGCTCTTGCCTCAGCCTCTTAAGTAGCTAGGACTATAGGCATGCACCACCATGAGTGGCTAATTTTTAAAAATTTCTGGTAGTGAAGGAGTCTTGCTGTGTTTCCCAGGCTGGCTTTGAACTGCCGGCCTCAAGCCATCCTCCCTTCCTTGGCTTCCCAAAGTGCTGGGAATACAAGCAAGATGGAGACTTTTCTGCTCACATTTAGCACAGGACCTGACATGAGTAGATTCTTAAAGAATGAAAGAAAATAATTGTATCAAAATGTAGGACCTGATGAGTGCTGTGAATAAGCAGGTAGTTGATTTGGTTTAACTACAGCCAATGTCCAGATTGGTTTAACTACAGACAAGAGTTGGAAAGGTAGACAGTAGTGGCCCTTCTTGTTTTTGGTATCTTGAGAACATCATTCTCTGAATTTTCCTAGCTCCCATTTTAGCTGACCAAAGAGCAAAATCTTTTATTGATCCATTCCTAAGAGTGAGAGCTAAGCATCTATTTTTGTATTTTTATTTTTTTACATTATTATTTATTAGTTTTTTTTTAGAGATGAAGTCTTGCTATGTTGCCCAGGCTGGTCTTGAACTCCTGGGCTCAAGCAATCCTCCCACTTCAGCCTCCCAAAGTGCTTGGATTACAGTGCTGGGAGCCACTGCACCTGGCTTGAGCATCTATTTTTTAAATCATTAGATATGGGAGAGATGTTTAGGATGGTTTATGATAAGTTAGTAACAAAGATGAATTGAAAATGTATGGACTTAGATGACCAGAATGGATAAAATTCAACTCTGTTGAATTTTTAACATTTTGAGTCTACTTCTAAATACTGTTGTTAAAAAAGTGCTACTTTGGCCAGGAGTGGTGGCTCACACCTGTAATCCCAGCACTTTGGGAGGCCAAGGCGGGTGGATCATTTGAGGTGTGGAGTTTGAGACCAGCCTGGCCAACATGGTGGAACCGTCTCTACTAAAAATACAAAAGTTAGCCAGACGGTAGTGGTTTGCGCCTGTAATCCCAGCTATTCAGGAGGCTGAGGCGGGAGAATTGCTTGAGCCTGGGAGGCAGAGGTTGCTGAAATCCTGCCATTGCACTCCAGTCTGGGCGACAGAGTGACACCCTGTCTCAAAAAAAAAAAAAAAAGTGCTAGCTACAATTAACTAAAAAGCAGAGCTTATTTTGTTTCTCATTCCTTCATAGAGCATAATTTGATCCAGATGGTTCATGCTGTAGATTCTGCCATTGTAGCATTCAGCAAGACTTGTTAGTATACAACATGTACTTAGATTTGTTTCTTTTTTTTTTTATATTTCTATGTTTCTATATTTTATTTTTATGTTTCTTTAATATGCATAGGGTTTTTGGTTTTCTGGACTTTTTTTTCCCCTTTTATTTTTGGCATGTCAGTGAAATATCAGACTAACTCCTATAGTTTTTGTTAATTTTTTCTTTTTTTTTTTTTGAGATGGGGTCTTGCTGTGTCACCCAGGCTGGAGTGCAGTGGCGTGATCTCAACTCACTGCAGTCTCTGCCTCCTGGGTTCACGAGATTCTCCTGCCTCAGCCTCCTCAGTAGCTGGGACTACAGATGTGCACCACCATGCCCAGCTAGGTTTTGTTATTTTTAATATAATTATTCAGAAGGGCAACTGGAAGTTGACTTTCAAGTACCTACTGAATGTGCTAATGTCTTGCTAAACACTGTGAGGGCAGTAATGGAGAAGGCAGCTCTGTCTTCAAAGAACTTAAAATTGTTAGGGATTTAGGAACAATCCATATGAAAATTGTTAGATAGAAGAGAATAGTAGATGAGTTTTTTTCATCTGCTATCTTGAGCTGTTTTTCCTAATGGGAGAGTATCATTCGTCAAGGAGATTATGGTTAAAAAAATAAACACTGAGAACCATTGCAGTAAATGACAAAGTAGCTCACTGAGTTGTAAACTGTTTTGGAATTTAGTGTAGTATTTTCAAAACTTTGGATTGTAACTCGCAGTAAAAAACAAAACGTTTTACAGACATACGTGTATATACGTGGATACACATAAAATGATACAAAAGTTTACGAAATAATGTCTTCGAAAGCATCCATTTGCACTCTAATCTTTCTTTTATTCCAGATTATTTCCCTATCCCTCCCTTCCTCCCTCCTTCCCTCCCTCCCTCTCTCCCTTCCTTCCTTCCTTCCTTCCTTCCTTCCTTCCTTCCTTCCTTCCTTCCTTCCTTCCTATTCCATTCACAGCCTGCTATATTATTTTACAACTCTGTGTGTGGATACTGTGCTGTGTACTGGGATTCCTGTGATGAGTAGGCAGACATGGTTCCAGCTTCCAAAGATCCTACAATCAATTGAGAAAGATAGACAAATGAAGAAGTAATATGATAAGATATGATAAATACTCTTGAGAGGTTAAAGTATAGGCAGTAGAGGCCATCATTCAGTTATTCATAAAGCATTTATTCAGCATCCCTTTGTGCTAGGAGCTGTTATAGGCATTAGAGATTCTGCAGTGAACAAAGCTAAATTACATTTCTCATTGAGTTTACAACTTGGTGTGGGTGGGAGTGGTAAGTATATATAAGAAATAAGTAAACATAATAATCAGTTAATTTCAGATACTGATTCATGAGATGATAGTAAAATCGGATCATGTGATAAAGATGAATGAGAAAATAACCTTGGATTAGGTAGCCAGGAAAGGCTTCTCTGAGAAGCCAACATTTGAGCTGAACCCTAAATAGTATGAAGAGCTAGTAATGTGAGATCTGTGGTCTGAACATTCTCGGCAGAGGGAATTAGAAAGTTTGTATCTTGTGGAAGAGGCACGCATCCTTGGTCTTACAGGATTAGGGACATCTTCCTGAAGAGAGAAGAATGAAAGACAGTTTATAGTCAAGAGGAAATCACACTAGTATGCTAGAGGATTTTTTGTTTTATTTTTTATTTTTTGAGATTGAGTCTTGCTCTGTCGCCCAGGCTGGAGTGCAGTGGTGTGATCTCAGCTTACTGCAACCTCTGCTTCCCGGATTCAGGCAATTCTTCTGCCTCAGTCTCCCGATTAGCTGGGATTACAGGCACCTGTCAGCATACCCAGCTCATTTTTTTTTTGTATTTTTAGTAGAGACGGGGGTTTCACCATGTTGGCTAGACTGGTCTCGAACTCCTGACCTCAGGTGATCCGCCTGCCTCAGGAGTTAGATGTATGGAAAGGTGGAAGAGGAACTTTTGGGCAGAGTAAGGTATAAGCAATGATGTGGATATGGGAATGGGAAGCCTTCTTGGGATTTACATTTCACAGGGAACAGTAGAAGAGATCTGGGGCCAAACTAAGAAAGACTTTGCTTGAGAGAAGAGGATAATGTAGGCAGTGAGAAGCAGGGATTACTGATGTGATAAAATCAACATCTGGCTTGAAAAACTCACCAAGTGGAATGACAGAATAGAGAACCGTGTGTCATTGGACCTTTAGATCTTTAGTCTGCCTCCTATTCTCACGTGTGAGTTAAGATTAATTACCAATGTACTTTTTTTTTTTTTTTTGGTCAGTTTCCTGATTGACTTCAGAACTTCTGGCAGTTGCAGAATTTTCTTTTTGCTAAGTTGCTTTCCCCCGCCACTGCATGTATAATTGCAGAACGCTAATGTTGCTTTGTGGTTACCTGCCTGCTTAGTTTTCCAATTGCCAGAGCACTGAGGTTTCAGTCCCAGTGACAGCCAGTTAATTTACCCCGTTCCAGAGTTAAATGCTGGAAATGTGAGCCTGATCAGAAAATTACCACAATGGTGATCAGAAAGAGAAGGGCTAACATATCAGTGTAGAAGAAAAACCAACTTGTTCTAGTGATAATGGGTTAATAATGATGTCTTATTGTTCATTTATTCTTCATCAAATGTTTGAGAACTTGCCTTGTTCTAGGCACTAAATTTGAGAAAACAGATGTGAATGAGAGGGCCAAATGTAAACATATTTAACATGTTTCTTATTGGTTACTTCAGGTTGAGTATTCCTTATCCAAAATGCTTGGGCCCAGAAGTGTTTCAGATTTTGGAATATTCACATTATACTTACCGGTTGGGCATCCCTAATTGGAAAATCCAAAATCTGAAATGGTCCAAGGAACATTTTCTTTGAACATTGTGTTGGCATTGAAAAAGTTTTGGATTTTGGAGTGTTTTGGATTTTGGAATTTTGAATTAAGGATACTCAGCCTATATTACAATGGATTGTGGGTGCACAAAGGAGACAAAAACTAAATCAGTGTGAGACACTAATATTTATTGAGTGCCTATTGTATATCACATACTGTGATTTTTTTCCCCATAGGAGCAGCTTTATTTCATAATGAGGTATCATAATTGTAACTATGCCAAAGTTGTTACAACAAAAGCACTTTTTACCTTATCTCATTTTATTGTCACAGTAAACTGATGAGGCAAGTAGAATAGATATAATAATTAACCCCTTTCTACAAATGAAGATCTGTGAAATGACTAATTATGTTTTGTGGCTTGCCTAGGGTTAAGGCTGTTTGGTGGTTTGATATATTCACTATTCCTGGTAAGAATAAATAAAGGTCGGATGAGCTACTATTTGAGGTTAAACTAAGAGTAGTAAGACTTTTTGTCTAGAAGGACAAAGATATAATCTAAGTCCAAAATCATGAAAAATATTAGGTAAAATATATAGTATGTCAGATGGGATAAGTGCTATGGAGAAAAAGCACAGAAGGGGAAGGGAAATAAGAAGAGCAAGGGCCCTATTTGGGGCATTGCAATTTAAAATGGAATCATCAGGGAAAGCCTCATTGAGAAGGTGATGACATTGAGCAAAAGACCTAAAGGAGATCTATAGCAAGAAGGCCGGGTTGTCAAGGTAGAATAGGAAGGAAGGTGGGAGAGTTGGAGGTGAAATTGGGAGGTGGGTGCACAGGACAGGTTGTATAGGCTTCTGTGGATTTTTTTTTTTTTGAGATGGAATTTCACTCTTGTTGTCCAGGCTGGAATGCAGTGGTGTGATCTCAGCTCACTGCAACCTCCGCCTCCCGGGTTCAAGCAATTCTCATGCCTCAGCCTCCCGAGTAGTTGGAATTACAGGCCCCTGCCACCATGCCCGGCTAATTTTTTGTATTTTTAGTAGAGATGGGGTTTCACCATATTGGTCAGGCTGATCTAGAACTCCTGACCTCAGGTGATCCACCCGCCTTGGCCTCCCAAAGTGCTGGGCTTACAGGCGTGAGCCACCACGCCTGGCCTGTGGATTGTTTTTAACAATTTTGACTTTTATTCTGGAGATAAGAAGCCGCTATTAGGAGTTTTGAGGGAGGTAATGATATGATTCTGATTTTAACTTTTAAAGGGTAATTTTGGCTGCACTGTGGGTGGGGGGAATTTAGGAAGTTATCTGTAAATATCTGTCTGTATAGAATTCATACTCTTTGAAGGTGACATCAGAGAAGACAATCTTGTCATGAATCTTTTGAGGGGTTTTGAATCTTATCTGTGAAATAGCATTTCATATTGGTCAATTTACATGTTAATTACACTTGATTCTTTGACATTGTAGTCTTAATAATTGCTAACATGAATTTAGTAATTGCTAACATGATTTGATTCTTTAGATGGCCGCCAAGAGCGAGTCATGTTTGACAAAATTACATCTCGAATCCAGAAGCTTTGTTATGGACTCAATATGGATTTTGTTGATCCTGTAAGTAAATATGGTTTTTATCTTGGGTTCCTTGTTTCATGTGTTTCTTTCCATTTGTCTCTTATTCCTGGACCTTCACTCACCTGATATACTTTGGTATTCTGGCTATGCCCTTTGATATAAAATTTGAATTCATTGCTTAAAACATTTTTTTTTCTTAATTTTGGTTCTGTCCTGTGAGTTGTCACTTTTCAGAGAACTATGAATGTGAGTAAAGAGGAAAATTTGATATTACCATTTAATATCAGATATTTCCTTGAGTAACTTGTTTTATTCATTACTGGAAAAGCCTAGGCCAGGTGCGGTGGCTCACGCCTGTAATCCCAGCACTTTGAGAGGCTGAGGTGGGCGCATCACCTGAGGTCAGGAGTTCAAGAACAGCCTGGCCAACTGAAACTGATGAAATGCTGTCTCTACAAAAAATACAAAAATTAAGCTTGGGCCCTGGTGGTGGGCCCCCGCCTGTAATTCCAAGCTACTTGGGAAGGCTGGCAGGGAGAATCACTTGAACCTGGGAGGCCAGAAGTTGCGAGTGAGCCGAGATTGTGCCACTGCACTCCAGCCTGGGCGATAGAGCAAAACTCCCTCTTAAAAAAAAAAAAAAAAAAAAAGGAAGCCTAAAGTTTGTTTTGGAATTGTGGTTATTTAGGTAGGGACTGGTTTAAAATTTGCTTTTTGTTATTTATGTAAAAGATTTAAGTAATATAAAGTAGATTTCATGGACAATATTTAAGTCAAGAGCAAACTATTCATAAATGAACAAACTATTCATAAATTCAAAAAAGCTCTGCTTTTCTCCTTATCCTTTATAACTTCTATATTCTAGACTCTCATCAGTTATCTGGACTGTTTTCTGTGGTCTCTGTAGTGTCCTGGACTTCGTCTAATCTTGCCCTCTTCAAACTCGTCTTCCACCTGACTTCTAAAATGATCTTCCTTAAATGAGAATCTCTAAGAACTCTTTTTTTCAAATCCACCCATATTTCCATCTCCTTATTTAGGTATCTTATCTGTACTGCTGTAAAACCTGTGCTCATCTCATAGCTTTAATCATATAACATGGAAATTAATTATAGGTCTTTGTCCTACCCTAGAATTGAGGATGGGCTGTGTATCTTATTGTTGTGATATCCTCAGTGCTTGACATATATCTTATTAGCCACTTGACCAAAGTAAGTTTGGTCAAGAGAAAATGATTTTATGCATCTTGAAAATATGTTTATTGTAAATTCTCTTTTACATTGAGGACTTAAGACAATAATTAGAATAGTAGAATGTTAGAGTTGGAATGAACCTTAAGAGCCCATCCCATTTCATCTTTGTTTTATAGGTAAGAAAGTTCCAAAGAGAGAGGGAAGTGACTTAAGTTAGTGGGAGTATAGGGAGAAGCACCTAGGTCTCTTCACTCCCACATGTTCTATTGCCTCATGCAGTAGTACATTTTAGAGCGCAGGAGTGTTGCAGCATCCTCAAACTTCCTAAGGTAGATTCTGTTGAAAAACTGTTGGTGCACGTCTGTAATCCCAGCACTTTGGGAGACCGAGGTAGGCGGATTGCTTAGGCTCAGGAGTTTGAGACCAGCCTGGGCAACGTGGTGAAACTGCCCAGGTGCAGTGGCACAATCTTGGCCCACTGCAGCCTCCGCCCCTGGGGTTCAAATGATTCTTGTGCCTCAGCCTCCCTCTGCTGGGATTACAGGCATGTGCCACCATGCCCGGCTATTTTTTTTTGTATTTTTAGTAGAGACAGGGTTTTGCCATGTTGGCCAGGCATGAACTCCTGGCCTCAAGTGATCTGCCCGGCTTGGCCTCCCAAAGTGCTGGGATTACAGGTGTGAGCCACACCGTGCCTTCCCTCAACCCTGTTTCTACAAAAAACAAAACAAAACAAAAAAAACCAAAAATTAGCTGGGCATGGTGGCGCATGCCCGTAGTCCCAGCTACTTGGTGGTGGGAGGATCGCTTGAGTCCTGGAGGTTGAGGTTGCTGTGAGCTGAGACTGTGCCACTGTACTCCAGCATAGGCCACAGAATGAGACCCTGTCTCAAAAAGAAAGAAAGAAAAACTGTGTATGCTGTTAGATCTGGCACAGCACAGTTAGCACACAGATGGTATTTTATTCTGAGTTCTAATTGTTTGCCATATTGCTCTAGAAACTATTTAGAAGACTTCACTGCTCTTATACTGAACACACCTTATCTACTGGATCTGGGAAGAAAGTGATCGGGAGCAACTTGGGTTTAGCTATATTATAATTAGAATAGATTGCAGACTGTTAAAATAGTTACACATGTATGTGTCTTTTTTTTTTGAGGGGGGTATGCATTGTTTTGCTGGGAAATACATTTATTTTCTGTTGGATTAAGTGGTTTCTTAAAGATTCAATAAACACACACACTCACAACTTAGAATTTGTTTTTCTTAAAAATGTATGCTGGCCGGGCGCGGTGGCTCACGCCTGTAATCCCAGCACTTTGGGGGGCCGAGGCGGGCGGATCACAAGGTCAGGAGATCGAGACCACGGTGAAACCCTGTCTCTACTAAAAATACAAAAAAAAATTAGCCGGGCGCGGTGGCGGGCTCCTGTAGTCCCAGCTACTCAGGAGGCTGAGGCAGGAGAATGGCGTGAACCCAGGAGGCGGAGCTTGCGGTGAGCCGAGATCGCGCCTCTGCACTCCAGCCGGGGGGACAGAGCGAGACTCCGTCTCAAAAAAAAAAAAAAAAAAAAAAAAAGTATGCTAATACCTTGTGCATTACATATCTTAAAAATGAACTTATAGCCGGGCGCGGTGGCTCAAGCCTGTAATCCCAGCACTTTGGGAGGCCGAGGCGGGTGGATCACGAGGTAGGAGATCGAGACCCTCCTGGCTAACATGGTGAAACTCCGTCTCTACTAAAAAATGCAAAAAACTAGCCGGGCGAGGTGGCGGGCGCCTGTAGTCCCAGCTACTCGGGAGGCTGAGGCAGGAGAATGGCGTGAACCTGGGAGGCAGAGCTTGCAGTGAGCTGAGATCCGGCCACTGCACTCCAGCCCGGGCCACAGAGCGAGACTCCGTCTCAAAAAAAAAAAAAAAAAAAAAAGAACTTATAATGTGGCCTTGAAAACAGTGAAATACAGTGAGGTTTAATGGGATTGGGGCCAGAAGACTTGTATGATGATATAACCTTGGGCAAGTCCCAGTAACCTGAGCCTCAGGTTCTTAATGTAAAATAGGTATAGTAATAATCATCTCATAAAGTGATTATGAAATGTCAGAGATTGTCAAAGTTGATAATTTTTAATCAACTTTGGTTGAGAATCATTTGAACCCCAGGGGTGGAGGTTGCACTTTGTAATTTGTGAAGTGCTAAAGACAGAGTAGTCATTAAATTATCATGACTCAGCCCCAAACCTAATTTATACTTCTTTCTCCTTTAATTGGCATGATTAAAGTTTGCTTCATTTGCTTTTCTGTACTTATCCTTATATGGAATTCGGGAAAAGTAAGTATGAAGCTGGAGCCCTGATCACTTAGGGAGGATCTGAATGAAAAATGGGGAAATACTTATATAGAATCATTAGTCTGTTGGGAGAATTTGAATGAAAATAGGGAAATATAGAATCATTAGTATGTTTTCAGCTATTTCCCTGTGAGACTAATTGATTTAAAGGCTATATTTAGATTTTTTAAAATGACACCTTCATTTTATATGTAGTATACATTTTCTGTAGTTCTGCTGGGTTATGCATTCTCATTACTAAGTTTCCCACTGCCCACCATTCTGAAAGATAATTTTTCAGAGAAGTAAATTGTCTTGTTCTTTGTTTCAGACAGGGTCTCACTGTGTTGCCCAGGCTGGAGTGTAGTGCCATGATCATAGATAGCTCAGTGCAGCCTTGACTTCCCCAGTACAAGCATTCCTCCCGCCTCAGCTTACCCTGTAGCTGCAACCACAGGGACTTACCACCTTGACTGGCTAATTTTTTAATTTTTAGTAGGGATAGGGTCTCATATTGCTTAGGTTTGTCCCAAACTCCTGTGCTCAAGCGAGCCTCTTACCTCGGCCTTCCAAAGTGTTGGGATTACAGGTGTGATCCACTGTGCCCAACCTGTCGTTTATATTGTGATGTGAATTTGATTGTTTTCTTTTTTTCTTTCCTTTTTTTTTTTTGAGACAGGGTCTCACTCTGTTGCCCAGGCTGGAGTGCAGTGGCATAATCACAGCTCCTTGCAGCCTCAGCTTCCTGAGTAGCTGGGATCACAGGTGTGTACCACCACACCCAGCTAATTTTTTTATTATTTGTGGAGATGGGGGGGTGGTCTTCCTAGCTTGCCCAGGCTAGTCTTGAACTCCTGGACTTAAGCCATTCTCCCATATTGGCTTCCCAAAGTGCTGTGATTATGGGTGTGAGCCACAACGCTTGGCTTTTTTTTTTTTTTTTTTTTAATAGGGTCATGAACTGCTAAGCTTAAGTGATCCCCTCACCTCAACCGCTGAGTAGCTAGAACTATACATATGTACTACCACACCTGGCCATGATGGTTTTCTTAATTACTCTTTTAAGGAAGCTATTGTTTCTTAGGAAAGCTCAAGTAATTCTTGGTTTTATTTTTGTAGGCTCAGATCACCATGAAAGTAATCCAAGGCTTGTACAGTGGGGTCACCACAGTGGAACTAGATACTTTGGCTGCTGAAACAGCTGCAACCTTGACTACTAAGCACCCTGACTATGCTATCCTGGCAGCCAGGATTGCTGTCTCTAACTTGCACAAAGAAACAAAGAAAGTGTTCAGTGGTAAGTCTCGGGTGAAAAAGTAAAAATTTAGTATTCTCAGAAAAGTAATAAGGGTAGTAGAAATCTTGACTGTTTAAAGAAGCAAATATGGCTAGGTGGGGTGGCTTACACCTCAAATCTCAGCAATTTGGGAAGTCAAGGCAGGCAAATTGCTTGAGTCCAGGAGTTTGAGACCAGCTTGGGCAATGTGGCGAAACCCCATCTCTACGTTTTAAGAAAAATCTAAAATTATAAAATAGACCAGGTGCAGTGGCTCACGCCTGTAATCCCAGTGCTTTGGGAGGCCGAGCAGGTGGATCGCTTAGGTCAGGAGTTTGAGACCAGCCTGGCCAACATGGTGAAACCCCACCTCTACTAAAAATGCAAAAAATTAGCTGGGCGTGGTGGCGGGGGCCCATAATCTCAGCTACTCGGGAGGCTGAGGCAGGAGAATTGCTTGAACCCGGGAGGCGGAGATTGCAGTGAGCCAAGCCTATGCCACTGCACTCCGGCCTGGGCGACAGAGTGAGACTCTCTCTGTCTCATAAATAAATAAATAAATAAATGGCAAATATGTAAATTAGTGGGAAAGAGTGGACTACAGTTTCCTATTTCTCCATGCTGCCTATCTGCTGTATAAAAGAGTTGATGTATCTTTGTTCTTTAAGTTTTTTATTCTCTCTCTTTTTAAATTTTTTAATTTTTTTTGAGATAAAGTTTTGCTCTTATCACCCAGGCTGGAGTGCAATGGTATGATTCGGCTCACTGAAACCTCCGCCTCCCGGGTTCAAGCGATTCTCCTGCCTCAGCCTCCCGAGTAGCTTGGGATTACAGGCACCTGCCACCACGCCCAGCTAATTTTTATATTTGTAGTAGAGATGGGGTTTCACCATGTTGCCCAGGCTGGTCTCAAACTCCTGACCTGAGGTGATCTGCCCTCCTTGGTCTCCCGAAGTGCTGGGCTTACAGGCGTGAGTCACTGCACCTGGACTTTCTCTCTTTTTTTTTAAAGCCCATTGTGAGGCACTTGGTGGTGATATGGTTGGAAAAATGAATAATATTTATTGACAAGTTTTGGGTTAAACAAAATGTTACACTTGCTCCTTTCTCACTATATGCGAACTCTTCATTTCATCACTACCATTTTACAGCTCAAGGAATGTGGGAAAGGGAAAGTTAAATAATTTGTTCAATATATAAGAAGCCAGCTGGTAGACTGAGATTAAAAAATCTTTATTGTTTCCTATCGGGAGCCAAAAGGAAAAAAGAGTTTTAAAATTTTATGCCAGGCATGGTGGGCCTAATCCCAGCACTTTGGGAGGCCAAGGCAGGAGGATTACTTGAGCCCAGGAGTTCAAGACTAGCCAGGGCAACATAGTGAGACCCTTTCTCTCCAAAATTAAAAACGTTAACAAGGTATAGTAGTGTGTGCCTGTCATTCCAGCTACTCAGGAGGCTGAGGTGGGTGGCTAGCTTCCCAAAGAGCTGGGATTACAGATGTGAGCCACTGTCCAGCCTTAGGAATCTGTTTTATTTATTTATTTATTTTATTTTATTTTATTTTATTTTATTTTATATTTTTGAGACAGAGTCTCGCTTTGTCACCCAGGCTGGAGTGCAGTGGCGCAATCTCGGCTCACTGCTAGCCCCGCCTCCCGGGTTCATGCCATTCTCCTGCCTCAGCCTCCCGAGTAACTGGGACTACAGGCGCGTGCCACCATGCCCGGCTAAGTTTTTGTATTTTTAGTAGAGATGGGGTTTCACCGTGTTAGCCAGGATGGTCTTGATCTCCTGACCTCGTGACCCGCCTGCCTCAGCCTCCCAAAGTGCTAGGATTACAGGCGTGAGCCACTGTGCCCGACCCAGGAATCTATTTTAAACTACAAGAGCTTATAATCACTTTAACTCTAGAAGATTGTTTCCTTAAATGAGGCATTACATATTTCTTCAACATGTATGTGTTTGTTGAGCACTTTATATGCTAGGTATTGAGGTGGGTTGAGATGAAGAAAAGGGTTGAGAACCACTGTTTTCAACTATTACCTAAAGATTGAATTAGCTGTTAAGTGGTCTTGATATATTTTCATTTTTTGTTGTATTTTTTTAGATGTGATGGAAGACCTCTATAACTACATAAATCCACATAATGGCAAACACTCTCCCATGGTGGCCAAGTCAACATTGGATATTGTTTTGGCTAATAAGGATGTATGTATAACACTTTTCTGGTGGAAATTTTTTGATAGTCTTTTTTAATATTGCACACATTTTAGAAAATTTAAACACTACAAAAGATACAGGTAAATACAATTCTGTTTTTTTTCCTGCCCCGATTCCTGATTTTCCTCTTTAGAAACAACTTTATCGTTTTAAAATGTATTTTTCCGGAGCTATTTTGTACGTACATGTGTGTGCATACATGTGTGTACATACATATTTTTATTTTCAGTGGTACTGTACTGTGCATAGTTTTCATTGATACTTTTTTCACTTGTAAGTATATCTTGTTTGTTCTCTATCAGCCTTTATGAATTTACCCATTTTTTTATAACAGTTGTATAATGTTCCATTTTATAGATATATTGTCATTGTATGTATGTGTTAGAATTCCTTTAGTGATCAATATTTGGTTTTCATCTTTTCACTGCAGTGAATATTCTTGTATGGTAGGTGTTTTGCCCATAGATGAATATATCTGTAAGATAAATCCTTTCAGTTGAATTGCTGAGCCAATGTGTATGTGAATTCAAAATTTTGATAGGCATTGCCAAACTGACTCCCAAAAAGGTTGCTCAGGTAAAATTTTACAAGCTCATGCTCAGCAGCTTAAAAATTATCCACTTGTATTTGAACCGCTTTCTTAACTAGATGCCAGAGGACATAAGGGAAAAGATGTAGCCTAACCAGCCCTTTTACACACAGGATTTATTTACCATGTATGTCTGGACAGGTTAGAGACCAGTTTTAACTTTAGGTAATAGAATGATTAGGCTGGGTGAGGGGGCTCACGCCTATAATCCCAGCACTTTGGAAGGCCGAGGTGGGTGGATCACGAGGTCAGGAGATCGAAACCATCCTTACTAACACAGTGAAACCCTGTCTCTACTAAAAATACAAAAAATTAGCACGCGCCTGTAGTCCCAGGTACTCAGGAGGCTGAGGCGAGAGAATGGTGTGAATCCGGGAGGCGGAGCTTGCAGTGAGCCAAGATCATGCCACTGCATTCTACCCTGGGCAACAGAGCAATACTCAGTCTCAAAAAAAAAAAAAAAAAAAGAATGATTAATTAACTATCTCTCTAAACATGTATCTGATGTTAAAGAGACTAGGAGAAAACTGAGTTGTTTGTGTGTTATTAATTTGTGTAATCTTGAAGACAAGTTGAAGACAAAAATACAGCAGCAGCATCAAACCTGTGTCTAAAAATATGTCTATTGATAGTCAAGTATTTCAGTTCTGTAATATTCATACTGAGCCCATACCTGCCTTTGGCAACAAAGATGGCCTTAAAATTTTAAGAGAGAAGAAAAGCAAGCTTTCATATAGGTTTTTCTAGTCCTTAGATATGGATCGTTATGTAGAAACACTGTTAGTATTTTGAAAACCTGGCTCTGTTTTTTTCTATCAAAAATGATTATTTGTACGTTACTGCTTTTGTTTTCCTCTGAATGGCTTTATAGCCTACTAAAACTCTGTAATAATGACCAGTTACACTATAAAATCTTACTGTTACAATAGTGGTTTGTCTGAAACTTGTTAAAGGACCATAGATTTTGAAAAGCCTCAGAATTAACGTAAGCCTACTTCCTGTCATTGTTTATTACATATACTGTTATATACAGTTTGAGGTAGGCTACTTTTTGAAGTAAATATATATATGTATTAGTAAATATGTAGTACCAATGCTTTTGGATTAATAGTAATCTAAAAACATGTTTAAGGATGATAATATAGTCCCATTTATGCTCATGTTTTTTCCCCCTTTCAAAACATACTATAAACATAATAGTGAAAGTTTGGAAAATTACATTTAATCTCACAACATGTATTTATGTATTATCTTCTAGTGTTGTAATATACATATTTTTAAACCTAATTAGGATACTTAATTTATATATATTGTTTCTTTTTTTTAGAAGGTTAGATGGACTTCTATTCTACAGTAATAATGCTTAGTGTTATCTGTGTTGATTTTAGTTCTGGAGTCAGGGCTGAGAGACAACAGATTTTGTGAAAATAAGTAATTATTTTAATTTAATTATGTGTTCTTTTTCACCCCTATCAGCGCCTGAATTCTGCCATTATCTATGACCGAGATTTCTCTTACAATTACTTTGGCTTTAAGGTAAATAATGGGTTTCAAGTATGTGGGGACTTGTACTTAAATCATGAAATACAGGATTTTATTTATGTTTTGATGACAGTTATCAAGGCCATAAGTTGTTTGGAGTTGGGGTGGACCTGGGGAGTTAGTGGGGTTAAGGTAGCAGTGGTGGTTTGAATTAAGGCAAAGGTAGCTTATCTATTTGCAATTTTTGAATTTTCCACATATTACTTCTGGATTACCTGAGGAGTTATGCAGATAAATTATCATAAGTGTTTCATAACATTCTAAGTATTTTTGCGTTGATAGGCAGTATAGTATAGTATAGTATAGTATAGTATAGTATAGTGTAGTGTAGTGACTGAGAACATGAATGTCAGTGTCCACCTGAATTCCAGTCTCTATTTCTTATTAGCAAGCTATTTATTTATTTATTTATTTATTTATTTTTGAGACGGAGTCTCGCTCTGTCGCCCAGGCTGGACTGCAGTGGCTGGATCTCGGCTCACTGTAAGCTCCGCCTCCCGAGTTCATACCATTCTCCTGCCTCAGCCTCCCGAGTAGCTGGGACTACAGGCACCCGCCACCTCACCCGGCTAGTTTCTTGAATTTTTTAGTAGAGATGGGTTTTCACCGTGTTAGCCAGGATGGTCTCGATCTCCTGACCTCGTGATCCACCCATCTCGGCCTCCCAAAGTGCTGGGATTACAGGCTTGAGCCACCGCGCCTGGCCCTTTAGCAAGTTATTTAATCTCTCTGTGTTTGTTTCCTCCTTTTTAGAATGGGGAGAATATAAAATTTCAACAGCAAATTTAATTAAAAAAAATTTTTTTTTTTGAGACTGAGTCTCACTGTGTCACCCAGGCTGGAGTGCAGCAGCGCGATCTTGGCTGACTGCAACCTCTGTCTCCCGAGTATAAGCAGTTCTCCTGCCTCAGCCTCCTGAGTAGCTGGGACTACAGGCGCACACCACCACGCCCAGCTAATTTTTGTATTGTTAGTAGAGACAGAGTTTCGCCATATTGGCCAGGCTGGTCTTGAACTCCTGACCTCAGGTGATCCACTTGCCTTGGCCTTCCAAAGTGCTGGGATTACAGGCATTAGCCACTGCGGCCAATTTAATTTAAATTTCAATTTAAAGTGCCTATAACAGGCTGGGTGTGGTGGCTTACGCCTGTAATCCCAGCACTTTGGAAGGCCAAGGCAGGCTGAACACCCGAGGTCAGGAGTTGGAGACCAGCCTGGACCACGGGGCGAAGTGCCCTCTCTACTAAAAAATACAAAAATTAGCTGGGCATGGTGGTGCATGCCTGTAAGTCCAGCTACTTGGGAGGCTGAGGCAGGATAACTGCTTATACTTAGGAGACGGAGGTTGCAGTGAGCCAAGATCGCACCACTGCATTCCAGCCTGGGTGACAGAGTGAGACTCTGTCTCAAAAAAAAAAGGTGCCTGTGACAGACTAGGCACTGCTCTAAACAACATATACTCATTTAATCCCCTGAAGAATCCCTGATGTATATGTTGCTCATTTAATCCCCATGAGGAGTCTTCAGGGGATTAAACGAGTGTGTATGTTGCTTAGATCAGTGCCTAGTCTGTTACAGGCACTTTTTAAGTGTTAGCTGTTGTGATGTTGATGATGATGATAATGATGAATACTACAACTTCTGCTGTTAATGTGTACAGAGCTGACTTTTTCCAGAAATTTTCATGCAGTCTCTGCCGAAACAAAAGTGCCAGTGACGAGGCTGAGATGGGAGGATTCCTTGAGCTCAGGAGTGTGAGACCAGCCTGGGCAATACAGGGAGACCATGTGTCTACAAAATGTTTTAAAAAGTTTTTTTTAAAAAAGTGCCAATGATAATCCTGGCTAACATGGTCTCTACTAAAAATAGAAAAAAAAAAAATTAGCCAGGCATGGTGGCGGGCGCCTGTAGGCCAAGGCAGGAGAATGGCATGAACCTAGGAGGCAGAGCTTGCAGTGAGCCAAGATCGCGCCACTGCACTCCATCCTGGGCAACAGAACAGGACTCCGTCTCA
>NW_016811643.1:2549202-2553555 GCF_001698545.2 Rhinopithecus bieti
AAAAAAAAAAAAAAAAAAAAAAAAAAAAGAAAATAAGTGCCAAGAACTAGTTAGGGGACTCTTATAGCAGTTTATATAAGAAACTGTGGTAGTTTAGATTAGGGAGGTGAAAGTAGAAATTGACAGAAGCAGATAGATCAAAAGATATTTACGGCCAGGCATGGTGGCTCACATCTGTAATTCCAACACTTTGGAAGGCTGAGGTGGGAAGATCACTTGAGGTCAGGAGTTCAAGGCTGCCATGAGCCATGATTATGCCACTGCACTCTAGCCTGGGCAACAGAGTGATACCTTGATTAAGATAAAAATATATATAAAAGATATTTAGGATGTCGGATTGACAGAATATGGGTCAACAGTAGTTCTTGCATTTATGGATACAGTAAGTAACAGGATTAATGATGATGCCATTTGTTGAGAAAAGGAACACTAACAGTCTGGTAATACATTAAAAAAAAAAATACCCATTATCACGTTGGTTTGTTTCAGGAATTCAAGAACATGGTAATGTCAAAAATAATGTAATTCATTGCATTAACATTTTATGCAGTTTAATGCTCTTTCATAGTAAACACTTTAACAAAATTGATACAGAAAATAACTTCCTTAATTTGGCAAAAGATATCCAATAAAAACCTAGATGGTATCATCCCTTTTTTCAGCATGTTAGTGGAGGCTGAGCCAGCACAGTAAAATAAGAAAAAGAGAAGACTGGAAATCAGAGAACAAAACTGTAATGATTGAAAGAAATGACTTTTACATAGGAAACTCAAGAGTATCTGCAGACACATTATTAGAAATAAAAGATTTCAGCAAAATATCTGGATATAAGTTCAATATACATCAATCAGTTAAGTTTCTGTACTTTAGCTGTTAGAAAATTAAGTCTTAACCTACAGTCATGCATTTCTTAACGATGGGGATATATTCTGAGAAATGTGTTGTAAGGTGGTTTTCTTGTGCAGACATTACACAATGTACTTATGTAAGCCTATATGGTATAGCCTACTACACATATAGGATATATGGCATAGCCTGTTGCTGCTCGTAGGCTATAAACCTGTGTAGCATGTTACTGTACTGAATACTGTAGGCCTTTGTTATACAATGGTAAGTATTTGTGTATCCAAACATATCACAGTTAAAGTACTCTATAAAAGATAAAAAATGGGCCGGGCACGGTGGCTCATGCCTGTAATCCTAGCACTTTGGGAGGCCAAGGCGGCGGATTGCCTGAGGTCAGGAGTTCGAAACCAGCCTGGCCAACAGGGTGAAACCCTGTCTCTACTAAAAAATATATATTAAAAAATTAGCCAGTCATGGCAGTGTGTGCCTATAGTCCCACCTACTCAGGAGGCTGAGGCAGGAGAATTGCTTGAACCTGAGAGTCAGAGGTTGCAGTGAGCCAGGATTGTGCCACTGCACTCCAGCCTGGACAACAGAGTGAGACTCCGTCTCCAAAAAAAAAGATGAAAAAAAGATAAAAAAAGATACATCTGTATAGGACAGTTATGAATAGAGCTTGTAGGACTGAAAATTGCTTTGGTTGAGTTAGTAAGTGAGTGGTGAATGAATATGAAGCCCTAGCTGAGCACGGTGACTTACCCCTGTAATCCCAGCACTTTGTGGGGGCTGAGGCGGGTGGATCACAAGGTCAGGAGTTCAAGACCACAGGGCCAACATGGTGAAACCCTGTCTCTACTAAAAATGCAGAAATTAGCTGGGTATGGTGACGGGCGCCTACAATCCCAGCTACTTGGGAGACTGAGGCAGAATTGCTTGAACCTGGAAGGCAGAGGTTGCAGTGAGCCAACATCACACCACTACACTCCAGCCTGGGCAACAAGAGTGAAACGCTATCTCAAAAAAAAAAAAAAGAGAATATGAAGGCCTAGTACATTACTGACGACTGTAGACTGTATAAACATTGTGCACACTAAATTTATTTTAAAAATATTTTCTTCAATAATAAATTAACCTTAGATTATTGGATGACCACTGTCGTATATGTGGTCCATCATTGACTTTTGTTTTGTTTTGTTTGTTTTGAGACGGAGTCTTGCTCTGTCACCCAGGCTGGAGTGCAGTGGCGCAATCTCAGCTCACTGCAAGCTCCACCTCCTAGGTTCACACCATTCTCCTGCCTCACCTTCCCCAGTAGCTGGGACTACAGGCGCCCGCCACCACGCCCGGCTAATTTTTTTGTATTTTTTTAGTAGAGACGGGGTTTCACCATGTTAGTCATGATGGTCTCAATCTCCTGACCTCGTGATCCACCTGCCTCGGCCTCCCAAAGTGCTGAGATTAAAGGTGTGAGCCACCGCACCCGGCCTTTTTTTTGTTTTTAAGACAGAGTCTCCCTCTGTTGCCCAGGCTGGAGTGCAGCTATGTGATCTTGGCTCACTGCAGCCTCCACCTCCCAGGTCCAAGTGATTCTCCTGCCTCAGCCTTCCAAATAGTTGGGATTACAGGCGTGTGCCACCTCACCCAGCTAATTTTTGTATTTTTAATACAGACGGGGTTTCACCAAGTTGGCCAGGCTTATCTCAAACTTCTGACCTCAAGTGATCCGTCTTCCTTGGCCTCCCAAAGTGCTGGGATTACAGGCGTGAGGTACCATTCCTGGTTTTTTAAGTTTTTTAGAAATTTCTCTAAGACATGATTAAAGGACATTAAATAATAAATGAATGGAATAGATTCGATTTTATAAAAATGTCAGTTTTTCCCAAGTTAAAATATAGATTCAAAGTAATTCTAGTCAAAATCTCAACATACTGATTCTAAAATTCATGTGAAAGAGCAAAAGACTGCCCAAAAATATCAGGTCCAAATTCCTAGAACCTGTAAACGTTACCTGATAAGAAAAGTGGTCTTTGCAGGTATGATAAGGATTTTGACATGGGGAGATTATCTTGAATTATGTGGGTGGGCCCTTAATCCAATCAAAAGTATCCTTGTAAAAGAGAGGCTGAGGGAGATAACAACGTACGGAAGAGGAGAAAGTGATTAAAGATGGAGGGAGAAATTGGAGTCATGTGGCCACAAAGGAGAGCAATTAGCCACCAAAAGCTGTACAAAGCAAGGAACAGATTCTCCCTCAAAACCTCTGGAGGGATTCCTCCAAAAAAAAAAAAAAAAAAGTGAGTTGTAGACATTGTGACTCTTAATATCTCCACTTACCTTTTACCTTTTTTTTTTTTGAGTTGGAGTTTTGCTCTTGTTGCCCAGGCTGGAGTGCAGTGGCATGATTTTGGCTTACTGCAACTTCTGCCTCCCGGGTTCAAGCAATTCTCCTGCCTCAGCCTCCTGAGTAGCTGGGGTTACAGGCACACGCCACCACACCCAGCTAATTTTGTATTTTAGTAGAGACGGGGTTTCTCCATGTTGGCCAGGCTGGTCTCGAACTCCTGACCTCAGGTAATCCACCCGCCTGGACTTCCCAAGTGCTGGGATTACAGGCGTGAGCCACTGCGCCTGGCCTACTTCCACTTACATCTCAGTAGGAAAATATATAGTATGACCTCAGAGCAAAACATTGGAAAAATTGACTACATTAAAATTAAAAACTTCTGTGAACCAAAAACAAAGTCAAATAACAAGTTTCACACTTTGGGAGGCCAAGGTGAGTGGATTACCTGAGGTTAGGAATTTGAGACCAGCCTGGCCAACATGGTGAAACCCCGTCTTTACTAAAAATACAACTGTTAGCCAGGCATGGTGGCGTATGCCCGTAATCCCAGCTACTCAGGAGGCTGAGGCATGAGAATCATTTGAACCTGGGAGACAGAGCTTGCAGTGAGCCAAGATCATGCCTGCAGCCTGGGCAAAAGAGTGAGACTCTGTCTCGAAAACAACAACAACAAAAAACCCCAAAAAACAAGTTTCAGACTGAGAGAGAAGATATTTGCAATGTGTTAACTATTGAGAGATTATAAGAAAAACAAGGCCAGGTGCAGTGGCTCCTGCCTGTAATTCCAACACTCTGGGAGACCAAAGCAAAGGCTGGCTTGAGGGCAGAAATATGAAACCAGCCTGGGCAACATAGTGAGAGCCTGTCTCTGCAAAAGTAGAAAATTAGCCAGGCATGGTGGTGCACACCTATAGTTCTAGCTACTTGAAAGGCTGAGGTGGGAGGATCGCTCGAGCCTGGGAGGTCCAGGCTGCTGTGATCTATGATCATGCCACTGCACTCCAGCCTGGGTAATAGAGTTAGACCCTTTCTCAAAAAAAAAAAAAAAAAAAAAAAAAAAAAAGCCCAAAAAAAAAATGGGGAAGGGGTAAAAAAAAAAAAAAAAGGGAAAAAAAACCTTTTTTTTTTTTTTTTTTTTTTTTTTTTTTTTTTTTCTGTGGATT
>NW_016811643.1:2553800-2562351 GCF_001698545.2 Rhinopithecus bieti
TTTGAGACGGAGTCTTGCTCTGTCGCCTGGGCTGGAGTGCAGTGGCCGGATCTCAGCTCACTGCAAGCTCCGCCTCCCGGGTTTACGCGATTCTCCTGCCTCAGCCTCCCGAGTAGCTGGGACTACAGGCGCCCGCCACCTCGCCCGGCTAGTTTTTTGTATTTTTAGTAGAGACGGGGTTTCACCGTGTTAGCCAGGATGGTCTCGATCTCCTGACCTCGTGATCTGCCCGTCTCAGCCTCCCAAAGTGCTGGGATTACAGGCTTGAGCCACCGCGCCCGGCTGGAAGAAGAAACTTGATTGGCTAATAAACATCTGAGATGTTACACTGTGCAATAGGAAAATGAAAATTATGTGTGTGTATGTATGTATGTATGTGTGTATATATATATATATATATATTTGATAAAAATGAAAAGGCTGACAATTCCAAGTATTGACAAGAATGTGGAGCACAAGGAAATCTCATACATTGCTAGAAATAGATTTGTCCATCCACTTTGGAGAATCTTTAGTAAAGTGAAACATGTATATATCTTTTGACCCAGCAGTTCATCTCCTAGGTTTATATTCTACAGAAATCCTTAGAGATAAACACAAGGGGATGTGTTCAATAATTTTTATAGCAGCATTGCTTGGAATTGCAGATGAATTGGAAATAATCCAGATGTTCATCAACAGGCACATGGGACAGATGTATTGGTATATTTATACAATAGAATACCTTATGGCAATGAAAATAAAGTTTGTTTACATGTATCAAAAGGATTAATTTCTGTAAAACAGTTGAATTAAAACAAGTTGCGGAATGATAAATAGATATGCAACCAGAAAAATTCTAAGTGTAGAACATGTAAAAATGTCATAATAGAAATTCTTGAAAATGTTAGAGGGTTGCAGTGAGGCTATATTTGTGGTGTCTAGTTTTTTGAGGTAGATGGCAAGTACATAGTATTTGTTACATCATTCTCTATATTTTTCTGAATGTCTGAATATTAAACACCTAGTCAGTAGATAGAATCCATTTGCATGATTGAATATTCAGGGAAGTGAAGAGATTATTGATAGGGTAAGGTTCCTAAGGTGGGGAGTAGGATGAGATCCAAAGTGGAGGTAAAGGGATTGTCTTTAAAAAGACTGTAAAGGAGCTATAATTTTGGTAGACATATCAAAGAATTGGTTGACCATTGGATAGATTATTTTCATAAATGTTTATTTTTTTTGGCTTACAACCTGAAAAGACTGTGACGCATGTTTATGAATATGCATGAGAAAATGTGAAAATGGCACGTTTGCAGTCTGGTGAAAATGTAAGCTAACATTATAGACTTATAGATCTATAAGACTTCCTCCTAGGCTTATTTACTTACTATCTAGAGGAGGCAGCAAGATGATTTTAAAATGATATTTCGATATGTTTTATTGTGTCATGTACAGTAAAGTGGGTTTTCTTCTTTGAAAAATACTTAGGAACTTTCTAAACTTCAACTGTTTTCTTTTTTTTTTTTTTGCCTTATTGTCTTCGTGTTGAGTAATCATTTTTGTGACTCTGCTTCATTTCCTTGCTCTAAGTTGAGACATTTTTTTCCCCTGTAGCTGTTTTCTTCTGAGTATGAAAGATGACAGCATTGAAGGCATTTATGACACTCTAAAGCAGTGTGCATTGATTTCTAAATCTGCTGGAGGAATTGGTGTTGCTGTGAGTTGTATTCGGGCTACTGGCAGCTACATTGCTGGGGTAAGTTTCTGCCATTTGACTTTTAAAAGGGGATTCAAGTCTAAAAGCAACCAGATTTATGGTTGAGAGGGCATATGCTATTTTTTGTGAGTCCTGGGTCTCTGTTAATTACTAAATGGCTATGTGACTTGGAATGAGTCATTTCACTTCTGGCTTCATTTTTATCTATGTTATTAGACGTTTAGATTTGACTAGATAATTTCTAGAATCCTTTTTAGCTCAGGTTTTAGAATTCTGGCTTATTTTAGCAGTAATAAGAACAGTTATCATTTATTGATTGCTTACTGTATGTTAAGTCTGTTTTAAATGTTTTACATGAAGTACTCATTTGACCCTTACTACAACCCTATGAGGTAGCTGTGATTATAGACTCATGCCAGGAATTTTATTCCTTAAAATAACCTTGTGAATAAAGGTGCCATTGTCTAATTTTACAAGTGAGGAAATTGAGACTTAGAAAGTTGCTACTTTCTGAGATCAATCACTTAATATGTGGTAGAGCCAGGATACAAGATTTATGCATTGACACTTTATGATGTAAACTTCAGCCCTTTGTTAGTTTACTATTCATTGGGAGTCAAGATAATGGTTTTGAGTTAGACCTGGATTTAAATCCTAGCTCCACTACTTAACTAGTAATGTGGCCTGGAGTTAGTTATTTTATGTCTGAGTTTGTTTCCTTTTCTGTAAGGTGAAGAAAATATCTAACCCTGTAGAATAAAGTTCCGGAAGGAAATTATTCCATTATGTTGTGTTTTGGAGGTACTGTGATATATGCAGCACTTTACACAATGGTAGAGTGAGCCATTGCTCACTTATCTTTCTAGACTGTTTAAAGGCTTGTATTGGGATCAGAAGGGTTATTTGAAGAATTTGATGGAGTGTCTTCTAGTCATAGGAGTCTCTATTTTCTTAACATCATTCTAGAGTCCACTTATTGCTGAGAATCTCCTTTTACCTTATTTATTGCCCTGATATAGCTACTGCATGTAATTCTTATTATAAATTGCCTTGATTTCTTTTGGGAAAAGGGCATTGTAGTAGTGTTTATATTCTTTTTTACTCTACCCAAAGTGTATCTTTATATAATGACCTTTAGAAGATGTAGAGTTTAAATTTAGCTACCTTGATTTTCGATCCCTTTGACTTGTAATTGTTACATCTCATTGTAAATTAGAAATGCCGTGAGGTAACTTAGTACATAATTGTAATTTATTCAGCATTTTGTTGATTTTATTTGGGCATTATTTTTCCAAAGCAGAAGTAGAGATGGAGAGCAGGTAAAACTTCTTAGATTGCTACCTAGAAATTAGGCATCTTTTTTGATAAAAGAATGGGGCCATTTTGTTCTTTTCTTTGCTGACTGCCCTCTGTCTTTTCTATCATGGTCTCTCTTTTAGACTAACGGCAATTCCAATGGCCTTGTACCAATGCTGAGAGTATATAACAACACAGCTCGATATGTGGATCAAGGTGGGAACAAGGTATGCTCCATGACTTGAAAGTACTGGAAATCAGAACTAAAGGTGTTTTAGTCATATACACTTAAGATGGCTCATTTATGTGTGGTTTCTGATTACTTATTTTTTACTTGTAAAATCAATTTGAGGAGGTATAATTATTTTAATACACATATACTTTAAATGTACAGTTTGATGGGTTTTGACAAATGTTACACTTGTGTAATCCCCACATTGATAAAGAGGTAGAACATTTCCATTACCCCAAAATCTTTTCTCCCTCATATACCTTTACATTCAGTCACCCCTGTCACCCCTACCCACACATACTTTATCCCTGGCTCTGGACAACCACTGATCTATTCAGCTTTCTTTTTTTTTTTTTGAGACGGAGTCTCACTCTGTCGCCGGGGCTGGAGTGCAGTGGCCGGATCTCAGCTCACTGCAAGCTCCGCCTCCCGGGTTCACGCCATTCTCCTGCCTCAGCCTCCCGAGTAGCTGGGACTACAGGCGCCCGCCACCTCGCCCGGCTAGTTTTTTGTATTTTTTAGTAGAGACGGGGTTTCACAGTGTTAGCCAGGATGGTCTCGATCTCCTGACCTCGTGATCCGCCCGTCTCAGCCTCCCAAAGTGCTGGGATTACAGGTTTGAGCCACCGCGCCCGGCCTCAGCTTTCTTACATAATAGTTTATTTGCAAAGAATTTCTCAAGTTGTAACTCATATAAATATGTCACTTGAAATGGGGTTGTAACATGTGCTCTACGTTTTTCTTTGTTTTTTTTTTTTTTTTTTTTTTTTTTTTTTTTGTCTCTCTTATCACCCAGGCTGGAGTGCAATGGCACAACCTTGGCTCACCGTAGCCTTGACCTCCTGGACTTAAGCAATGCTTCTGCCTCAGCCCTCCCATGTAGCTCAGACCATAGGCCTGTGCCACCACACCCAGCTAATTTTTGTATTTTTTGTAGAGACAGGGGTCTCACCTTCTTGCCTAGGCTGATCTCAAACTCCTAGACCCAAGCAATCTACCCTTCTTGGCCTCCCAAAGTGTTGGAATTACGGGTGTTAGCCACTGCACCTGGCCTTGGTTGTTCTTAAAACAAAAACAAACTGGAATAACAAAACTTTCCCTAATTGGCTGGGTGTAATCCCAGCACTTTGGAGGCTGAGGTGGGCTGATCGCTTAAGCTCATGAGTTCAAGACCACCCTGACGCAACCCCATCTCCACAAAAAATACAAAAATTAACCAGGTATGGTGTAGTTTCAGCTACTTGGGAGGCTGACGTGGGAGGATGGCTAGAGCCTGGTAGGCAGGAGGTTGCAGTGAGCCGAGATACCACTGTACTCCAGCCTGGACAATAGAGCTAGACCTTGTCTCAAACAAAACAGAACAAACAAACAAAAACTCTCCCTAATTCATAGAAGAAACAGTAAAGTTGAGAGAATTGGGTTTTTACCTGATTTTATCAACAGGATGGTTTGCAACTAGAGTCTGCCTTTTGTGACTGTAGGCACACTAATCACCTGTTAGTTTATGAATTTCTCTCTGATGGACGTTGGGGACCGTGATAAGACAGATCAACTTTTTGACCTTCAATAAGAGCACGGCTTATTTTGTAAAAGCAACTTCCTTTGGGCTTTATGTACATGTCATGTTGTATAAAGAGAGCTGAGCTGTTGCTAAAGAGGAGGCTCCATTTGTAGTTCATCATGTCACTTCAGAAAAGTTAACTTTTCTTGTTTCACATTTTGTTTATATCATTCATTCGTTTTTACTCATAGAATTGTAAAATATTACTTTTACAATTGTATATGGAAAACTTACACTTTTATAATACTTTTATGTTATTTAATTCATTGTAGTGAAGATCAAAGGAGATACTATAAAAGTGCTTTGGGAGACATGATGTTTCTTTGTTTCATTTTTATTCTGAAGAGAATTATGATTTATTTACCACTAGCGTCCTGGAGCATTTGCTATTTACCTGGAGCCTTGGCATTTAGACATCTTTGAATTCCTTGATTTAAAGAAGAACACAGGAAAGGAAGAGCAGCGTGCCAGAGATCTTTTCTTTGCTCTTTGGATTCCTGATCTCTTCATGAAGCGAGTGGAGACTAATCAGGTGAGAGATAGGTACTTGTTGGTAATGGCAACTTGATTCACATGAGCTTTCTCTTTTTTAGTCATCTTAAGTCATGCTTAGGAACAGAAGGCATTCTGAACAAGTTAAGAGATGCTGTGCTTGTCTTATATTTCTGTTCTCTGAAGTAGATGCTTTGTGACCTAAATGCTTGAAAGGTCATGTATAAACAGGCAGACCTAGATGTTTGGGCCTGAACCTGAAATTGATTATGTCTACAGCAAATTTCCAAGAGAACTTGTAAAAGTCACCTTATGCTTGCAGTGTTTCTAATGGATTATGCTTGGCTATTTTAAGTTTCTTATGAGTGATTTTGTCCTTTCCTTTATAGGACTGGTCTTTGATGTGTCCAAATGAGTGTCCTGGTCTGGATGAGGTTTGGGGAGAGGAATTTGAGAAACTATATGAAAGGTATGGGAAAAATATAAAAGAAAACAATAATGTTTTAATCATGGTTTCTCTTATTTCAGGGGTCCAAATATCAAAAGTACTTGTCAAGAATCTTTTGAAGCATCTAAGAGAAAAAGTGACTAATAATTTTGGTCATATTTGCTTCCTAACTCTTCACCAAAATTGAGTTGTGTCTTCTTCTTTCTTAAAACTTGGGAATGTATAAATAGGTTATTGGGATTTTAATTGATCCTTATAAAATTAAGATGACTAGCAGGGTTATTTTGCTCTGTCATATAGTACTTTTGATAAGCTATGCTTTATGTTACATAAAGGAATCATGAGTGACTAGGATACATATGTCAATAGTTTATTAAAATTAAATAGGCCAGGTGCAGTGGCTTATATCTGTAATCTCAGCACTTTGGGAGGATGAGGCAGGTGGATCATTTGAGGTCAGGAGTTCAAGACCAGCCTGGCCAACATGGTGAAACCCCATCTCTAGTAAAAATACAAAAATTAGCTGGGCGTGGTGGTGCACACCTGTAGTCCCAGCTACTTGGGAGGCTGAGGTAGGAGAATCGCTTGAACCCGGGAGGTGGAGGTTGCAGTGAGCTGAGATTGTGCCACTGCATGCCAGCCTGGGCGACAGAGCGAAACTCTGTCTCAAAAAAGAAAAAAAAAAATTAGCACAATATTAAGAGATTTGGTTTCCTTAGTTTTTATTCCTTTTTATTATGAAAGATATTATTGGTTTAGTGGGATTGGGATCATTTGAAGGAGCCTAAAACAGCCTCATTTTCCTCTATGGCTTTAGCCAGAGTAAAATAAGTATCATATTTCTTTTTTGCTTTAGCAAAACTTAGAAAAAATTTAAGAGCTTTCATAACTTTATATTTTAATTGTCTTCAAGTTGCCTACAATAAATATATATCGTAGACATTGTAAATAAATATACAATAAATATAGGGAATATATATTAAATAATATTTGTGCCTTTCAGTTATGAGAAACAAGGTCGTGTCCGCAAAGTTGTAAAAGCTCAGCAGCTTTGGTATGCCATCATTGAGTCTCAAACAGAAACAGGCACCCCGTATATGCTCTACAAAGATTCCTGTAATCGGAAGAGCAACCAGCAGAACCTGGGAACCATCAAATGCAGCAACCTGTGCACAGAAATAGTGGAGTACACCAGCAAAGATGAGGTAGGTAGAAAAAATTCTTCCTAGAGTACTAAGAAAAGAACCTTAGGCATTTCCTAGAGTACTAAGAAAAGAACCTTAGGAATTTGTGAATTCCTCACTTGAGATAAGTGAAGGGAGTTTGCATAGTGGTAAGCAGAAGAATACTGTTAAAGGCAGAGAGCAAAGGAAGGAAAGGGTATGATCTGTGCCTATAAATGTTTTTTAGTCTAAGCCGTGTGGGAAAGACACAGTTTTTTCTTATACACACATCATTGTAATAACATTTACTCAAGAAAAATAGAAATATACAGTTATGTTGGTTTAGGACACACACAAAAATGTGTTAGGATGTACATTCAGTTTAAAGTATGTAAGCCTTGAGCCTGGAAAGTGGAGGCTGCAGTGGGCTGAGATTGTGCCACTGTACTCCATCCTGGGTGACAAAGTGAGACCCTGTCTCAAAACAAACAAAAGAAAACAAAACCAAAACAGCAACAAAAAACGTATGTAAGCTTATAAAGAGAGTCCTTTCAGTGAATGGTGAGATCCAATTCTAATCTCAAAGTCTGTAAAGAGACTTCACAGAAGAATCAAGGCTAGAAATGGGGCATGGATTTGATGTTTTAAAAAAAAGTTTTAGAGAGGAGCTTTCCATTTGGAAAGAGTGGTCTGTATGATATGCCAGAGACAGGACTGGGTTTTGTGCAGTGTGGCAAGTAAGTCTGTTTTGATGGTGCAAGTAGATTAATTATTGGAATATGGAGAAATGGCTATGGCTGGGGGAAGGGAGATAGAAGGTAGAAACTGACATGTCCCAGAGATAGGAAGCCCTTGTAGGTTTCTGACAGGAAAATAGTATCAAAATGTTAAGATGAAAATGATGGTTCTTGTGTCTGGTTACAGAGTGTCTTGCTGTGAGAAGAGGTTAGAGGTTAGCCTAGGGAGATGGTTGCAGTAATTGGATGACAGGCTGCTTTCATATTGGGTATAAACTATGGAAATGAGGAAGGTGAAGATCCTCAATTCTAGGACCTTAAAAAAAAAGACAAATGAAAAGTCAGGAAGTAAATGGAAATTGAGTTAAATATATGCTGAATTAATATACATTTTAATTCAAAATTTATTGTGCACCAGCTATATATAAAACACTATGTTAAGTAGCTGAGAATATAAATAAATATGCTGTCCTCTGGAAACTTCTAATTTAGTTGGAAGAAATCGACATATATTGAAGTAACTATTATGTAAGATAGATTATATTATAGAGGCTAGACTGATATATTGAAGTAACTATTATGCAAGATAGATTATATTATAGAGGCTAGACTGACATTTTAAAAATAAAAATCAGATAATGTCATTTGTCTGCACAAAACTACTCTTTGGCTTGCTAACCCACGCAGAATTCCTTTTTTGGGGGGAGTCAAGATTTCACTCTGTTGCCCAGCCTGGAGTGTGGCTCACTGCAACGTCAACAGAGTTCTTTCTTTTTGTAAATTGAGCTATAATTCATTCTTTTTAAAATGTACAATTCATGTTGTTGTGTGTGTGGTTTTTTTTTTTTTGGGGGGGGGTATATCTGCAACTCTGTGCAACCATTACTACTATCTAATGGTAGTATTTTTTTTTTTTTTTTTGA
>NW_016811643.1:2562816-2567302 GCF_001698545.2 Rhinopithecus bieti
CGCCCGGCTAGTTTTTTGTATTTTTTAGTAGAGACGGGGTTTCACGGTGTTAGCCAGGATGGTCTCGATCTCCTGACCTCGTGATCCACCCGTCTCGGCCTCCCAAAGTGCTGGGATTACAGGCTTGAGCCACCGCGCCTGGCTCTCCCTGATATTTATTAGACTTTTGTGATTCAAGCTATATTTTAAAAATGGGTATTTGGCAACATGTGTAGAATGGAGTAGATGTGAAGGGCATCAAGAGTTCAACTGGGAAACTTTCAGTAGTCCAGGTGAGAGAAGTTAAGACTTTGGCTTGGGATAGTCATAATCAAAATGGAAAAGAAAGTGTATTCATTCAGCATTATCAAGACTTACTCTGTGCCAGATGTGTTGTTAGTGCTAAAGATATAAATAAAATGATCCTTGTGTGAAGCTCACTGCCTAGTGTAGTGGAGGAATCACTGGAAGAAGTTTTTCAGAAATCACAAATTGGAATCCTTTGTTGCTAAGGGCTTGTCAGAATATCAGTGAAGGTGAGGTGGACATGGGTGCTTTGAAGAACTTTCTGCAGTGATGGAAATGTTCTGTATCTGATGGCTATTAAGCACTTGAAATATGACTAGTGCAACTGAGAAACTCAAATTTTATTTCATTTTAAATAGATACATGTAGCCAGTGGCTACCATATTGTAGGGGCACTTATCTACTGAATAATGAGATCGGTATATGTAAAAAGCTAATTATAACATAGTGTGATATATGTCTGGTAATAGAGCTGTGTACTGTGGAACACAGGATTCTCTATCTTATTTTGCTGATGCATGTTATAACTAACACATATGACTAGGTATTGAAGAAATAAATAGAATCAGTGGGATTTAGAAATGGACTGATGAATGATGAAGAGGGAGAAGTCAAATATAAAAATTTAAAATTTTATTGTCTTGAGAGTATTAGAGGCTCACATGGTGGTGTAGTTGACATAGGAAGTAGAAATAAAAATCGTGTGATTCTTGACCTGTTTTTTGCATTCCAGGTTGCTGTTTGTAATTTGGCTTCCCTGGCCCTGAATATGTATGTCACATCAGAACACACATATGACTTTAAGAAGTTGGCTGAAGTCACTAAAGTCGTCGTCCGAAACTTGAATAAAATTATTGATATAAACTACTATCCTGTACCAGAGGTATGAATATATTTCTCTGCTTATTGGTAATTATTGAAATCCAAATTGAAAGGAATCAGTCATGATCTTCAAGTCATTATTTAAATGGTTGTCAGTAAAGTGGTTTGAGAAAAAGAGGTAGTCTGTCTCATTTGGTACAGAATGTTGCTTTTCCTGTTCAGTAATATTTTCTCCTTTTCTTTAAAATCTGTTGACACAAAGGCATGCCTATCAAATAAACGTCATCGCCCCATTGGAATTGGGGTACAAGGTCTGGCAGATGCTTTTATCCTGATGAGATACCCTTTTGAGAGTGCAGAAGCCCAATTACTGAATAAGCAGATCTTTGAAACTATTTATTATGGCGCCCTGGAAGCCAGCTGTGACCTTGCCAAGGAGCAGGGCCCATATGAAACCTATGAGGGCTCTCCAGTTAGCAAAGGAGTAAGTATATGGATGAAATTGTTTTTGCCTGTGAGTACCTGTAGTGGGCTGAATGGTGATCCCACAAAAGGATATGTCCCTCCTAATTCCTGGAACCTGTGAATTTCATTTTATTTGGTTCAAAAAAGGGTTTTTGCAGGTGTAATGAAGAACCTTGAGATAAGGAGATTTATCTGGATTATCCAGGTGGGCCCTAAATCTAATGACAGTTGTCCTGCAAGAGACACAGAAGGGGAAGCAACGTGACTATGGAGGCAGAAATTGGAGTGTTACAACCACAAGCCTTGGAATGCTGATAGCCACTAGAAGTTATAAGAGGCAAGGAACAGAATCTCTTCTAGTGCCTCTGGAGGGAGTGTGGCCCTCCCAACACGTTGATTTTGGGCTTCTGGTCTTCAGAACTATGATAGAATACATTTTTGTTATTTTAAGTTACCAAGTTTTTAGTAATTTGTTGCACCAGCCATAGGAAACTTCAGTACCTTTGTCCTCTGGAGTAAAAAGGATACTCTGTTTTAATCTCTTATTTAGAACTAGTCATTGCTAAAATAATATAAGAGGGATGCTGCCAGTGTTTATTTTCTATGGATTAAAACATGCATTCGTTATCTCACAGTTTCCAGACGTCAGGAGTCCAGACTTAGCTTAGCTGGGCCTTCTTTTCTGGGTCTATGTTCAAGATGTTGGTAAGGGCTGTGGTCTCATCTGAGACACAGAGTTCTCTTCCAAGCTCACCTCGTTGTTGGCAAAATATATTTCAAGGATTCATGGCATCTTGCTTCTTTAAGGCCAGTGGGAGAGACCATCTCTCATTTCAGAAGGGGCATACTCTAGTCTCTTTGAGTGTTTCACCTAATAAATCAGGTCCACATAGGATAATCTCCCCGCCATCCTCCACCACCCCCCCTCCCACTTTTTTTTTTCTGAGACAGAGTCTCACTTTGTTACCCAGGATGGAGTGCGTGCTGTGATCTCAGATCACTGCAACCTCTGCTTCCCAGGTTGAAGCGATTCTGCTGTCTCAAGTCTCCCGAGTAGCTGGGATTACAGGCGTATGGCACCACGCCTGGCTAATTTTTGTATTTTTAGTGGAGACGGGGTTTTGCCATGTTGGCCAGGCTGGTCTTGAACTCCTGACCTCAAGTGATCTACCTGCCTTGGCCTCCCAGAATGCTGGGATTACAGGTATGAGTCACTGCTCCTGGCATAATCTTCCTTTTATTTAACTCAGAATCAGCTGATTTGCAACCTTAATTACATCTGCAGAAACCTTTCACCTTTGCCATAATCACTGGAGTGACATCCGTCCTATTCTCAAGTCATGTCCACACTCAAGTGGAGATTATAAACAGCCTGTGCACCAAGGTGTGGGAATCTGAGGAGCTGTGTTAGAATTCTGCCTTCACTGCCTTTATTATCAGTACTATGATTCTTTTCTATATAAAATGTTAATTTTATTTCAGACATTCCTGCTGGTATTAGAGGAAAATAGGTGTTTTTAGCTAAGTAAACAGATCAAGGGACAGATGAAAGCACTGAAGAAAGACAAGGTTAAAGTAACATTTTTACTGTAAAAAAAAAATGTATCAGCCACATGCTTTTATGAATGTTAGAATTTTCTGGTTTGTAGATATGATGTGGGATAATCAGTTTTCTTAGCCTGCTTCTGATCAGTATGACTACATGGAATTTTGTACAGGAAAATCTCTGGAGCTTGTATTCCTCATAGAGGTTGATTAGAAGACAGCATTTGTTGGGATGTGGGGACATGGCAGCTAGTTTTTTTTTTTTTTTTTTTTCCATAGTTTTAACTTGCTGTAGAATAAATTTGAGTTGTGTATTCCTTAGATTCTTCAGTATGATATGTGGAATGTTACTCCTACAGACCTATGGGACTGGAACCTTCTCAAGGAGAAGATTGCAAAGTAAGTGAAGAGATATAAAGTAGCTTTGAAGGCAGAAGGGTTTAGGTTCACCTTCTGGATCTTCAGAAGTTAGATATGTCATTTTAACTTCTTAAACTCGTTTATTACAAATGGGGCTAAAATGGCCTATCTCACAAAACTATTTGGGAAAAACCTTTGTAAGATAATATATATATAGCAACCTGGAAGTTGCTTGGCACAATGAAAGCATTTCAGTACTTGGTAGGAATTGCTATTATTAGTTGATCTTATTTTAGGGACTTAACACACCCAGATTAGGTAATTTTCTTTCTCATTAAGGCTTTTTTCCAACTATGCTTTTTTTTTTTAAATGTTTTTGATTCTTATTTATTTCCCAATTTAGTTACATCGGGCATATAAATGGCTTTTGTTTGAATTGATTGTCATAGGAATAAGGGATTTTGTCATAGGAATAAGGGATTTTGGAAGAGTTTTTGGAGGGTAATATGTTTTAACTATAGGAAAGAAAAGTTTTAAAATTGAGTTTTTGTAGACCTTTCAAACTAATAAGCATAACGGATTCGAAGGCAGGCAGAATGTTTTGCAGAGTGAATAACAAAGCAAATTGTTTTTGTTTTCTATCGTGATGACTTTGTCATTTATGGGTTAATACATATGCAAAGTGATTAATATTTGGAGAATGAAGCAGTAGCTTTAAATGCTCTTTGAAAAAAATAACTGTTTGCCTTAAAATTGTTAAATTAAAATTGTTTTCCTAGTCAAATAATACATGTTAGAAAATTTAGGAAAACATAGATTTGGAAAGAGAAAATGAAAATTATACTAATACAGCCTCCCCCAGAAACCCTGTGTGCATCTTAGTGTCTGTCATACTTTAGGTTTTCTTCCAAGAGTATGCACACACTTCCAAGAGTGTATTTACATGGGAAATTCAACTTTTAAGAAAATGGACCTGTACTGTATGTGTGTGTGTGTGTATATATATATA
>NW_016811643.1:2567424-2580778 GCF_001698545.2 Rhinopithecus bieti
TATATATATATATTTTTTTTTTTTTTTCCCCTCAAAATACTATGGCCTAGTTTTTTATATACATGACTTTTTTTTTCTAATTTCAAAATTAGTATATGAACACAAATTTATTATTAATAAAGCTCAAATACAGAAATAAAATAGAAAGTAAAAGCCCTTCTTCATATTTCTGCCAACCATTTGTCTCAGAAAACAAACCATAAAAGTAACTTACTCTTTTCCCAGAGATAAGCCTTGTTAATGGAGTGTATTTTCTAGATCTTTTCAGTACATTTGCAGATAGGTACACACACACGGTTTTGTTGTATATATAAATGTGATCAAACTTGTATTCTGGGCTGGGCACCGTGGCTCATGTCTGTAATCCCAGCACTTTGAGAGGCTGAGGTGGGCGAATCACTTGAGATCAGAAGTTCAAGACCAGCTTGGGCAACATGGCGAAACTTCATCTCTACCAAAAATACAAAAATTAGCTGGGCATGGTGGCGCGTGCCTGTAATCCCAGCTACTCGGGAGGCTGAGGCGTGAGAATCACTTGAACCTAGGAGGTGGAGATTACAGGGAGCCGAGATTGTGCCACTGTACTCCAGCCTAGGTGACTGAGACTCTTGTCTCAAAAAAAAGACTTGATGTATTTTGAGACTTGTTATTTAGTGATTTATTTTGGAGCTCTTTCTCTTTTAGTACATGTAGATCTATCTAATGTTTTTAATTATTACAGACAATTCCATAGTTTGAATATATCATATATGTATGACTTTTCACAACAGTTTCCTGTCTGTAGACAGATGGTGTTGCTCTTTTACAGATGAGGCAGTAAAGACATGAAGATAGTTGGTGGTTTGCTTGATACCTCACTACAAAGTGACAGAGTAAGGTGGAGAAACACCCCCCAAAAAAAGTAAATGAAAAGATAATAAAAACTAAAAAGTAGACAACCCAGTTGTATTAGTCAGTTCTCACACTGTTATAAAGAACTGCCTGAGACTGGGTAATTTATAAAGGAAAGAGGTTTAATTGACTCACAATTCTGCAGGGTTGGGGAGGCCTTAGGAAACTTACAATCATAGCAGAAGGGAAGGCAAACAGGTTCTTCTTTAATATGGCGGCAAGCGAAGTACTGAATAAAGGGAGAAAAGCCCCCTATAAAACCAGATCTTGTGAGAACTCACTATCATGAGAACAGCATGAGGGTAACCTCCTCCGTGATTAAATTACCTCCCACCAGGTCCCTCCCATAACACGTGGGGATTATGGGAACTACAATTCAAGATGAGATTTGGGTGGGGACACAGCCAAACTATATCCAGTTGTACAGACTCCATCAGGATATGAGGCTGTATGCTAAGCACCTTATGAATCCATAGGTATAGAATGTAGGAAATACAGGCTCTTTGTGTTTTAAAAACTTGAGACTAAGAAGACAAGTAGTTAAGGTGTATGGAAAGGTACAAGTCAGAGAAAATGTTTGCAGAGCAGATATTTGTATTTGACATTTGTATTTGTGCCTGCCTGATCAGGAAAAATGTTTTAAAATTGGTATCAATTAGGCTGAGCTTTGAAGGTGAGCTGGGGCAGTTGGGGATTTCTCAGTGTGTCAGATAGTATATTCTCTCTTAAGTACTCTTGGGCATTGATTTGTCAAAAGATGTTAACCTTCTTCCAGGAACTTATAATTGAAGAATATACTTTGAGCATAATTTCTTCCTGTTTACAGGATAATGGAGAATTATGGTGATATTTGTCTGATTCTGACCACTTTCTCATCATTATTTTTCCAGAAGGGGCCTAGCACAGTGATTTTATAGGCACTTAGAAAAGAATGAGGGTTGGATGAGCATACCCTAATACAGGTGGGGAGTGCTTCAGCAGCACTTTGAATGTTTCCCTAGGCAAGATAGTGTATCAAGTGTTATGATTCCTGAGTGCCACAATCCAAGTGGCATAAATCATGGCATGATAAGGATTGCCAACAATAAAAATTATACTAATTCAGTTTAGGAGTCAGGTATTTAAGAGGAGAGGGAGCTATAATAGCACCCATACTGTGGAATTGCCTGCCTGTAGTAGTTTAATTTGAAAGTCAACATGTGAATTCAATGCATGTATGATGTTACATTTACATTTACTACATTTATCTATATTTACTACAGTGACTTAAAGTAGCTGCTTTCCTGGCAGATTGTAGCTTTGGGACTAGAACCTGATAATCTCCTTTTCTTTAGGTATGGTATAAGAAACAGTTTACTTATTGCCCCGATGCCTACAGCTTCCACTGCTCAGATCCTGGGGAATAATGAGTCCATTGAACCTTACACCAGCAACATCTATACTCGCAGAGTCTTGTCAGGAGAATTTCAGGTGAGCAGTTCACAACCAGCCCTACAGGGAGATTTTTTGAAAGCCTGATGTTGGGAGTAAATGCTCACTCGTGTTTAATTTGCCCATTTTCTTAGTTTGGGTGCAAAGCTTTGATAAAGAGAGTCATCTTCATCTCCAATATTATTATTTGTTATTGATATTTCAGCACAATAGGCATTTAATAAATAATTTGTTGAAAAAATGAATTACTGAGGGTTATGTATGAAAGTAAGTTGTTGATAGTAGAGTTAACATGATGTTTAACCATTATGTAATCATAATGACATATTCTATAACTTCCCCCAGATGCTTAAGTTAGGATACTCAAAATATGTAAAGAAGTATCATTTAAGGCAGTGGTTCTCAGACTTGGTTACCAATTAGAATTTATGGTGGGTGAGACCAGTGGTTTTTTGTTTGTTTGTTTTTAAGGTTCCCAGGTAATTCTTATGTGTAGCTAGGGTTTGAGAACCTCAATTTAAAAGACTATTTGTGAATTTCCAGGTATCTTGAAATAAAGTTCTGTAAAGTTTGAGAAGGATACGTTTCTAATTTTTTTAACCTAAGTTATTTATAGATTTACCCATCTTAGACGCTATTCTTTTCACTTTTGCAAATGCTGTATGTTTCTTTTTTAATTAAAATATTTTGTCAGCTTTATTAAGGTATAATTGACAATAAAAATTGTGTGTAAATCCAAGGTATACAGTATAATGATTTGATATGTATATAGTGATTACCACACCACAATGTTGTTGATGTTGTTTTTGAGAAAGTGTCTCACGTTGTCACCCAGGCTGGAGTGCAGTGGCATGATCTTGGCTCACTGCAACCTCTGCCTCCCAGGTTCAAGCAATTCCCATGCCTCAGCCTCCCAAGTAGCTGGGATTACAGGCGTGCTGCGCCACCATGCCTGGCTAATTATATTGTTTCTTGAATAACAGATGTCAAGATCTTAAAGGAATATAGCTTTTGTGTGGTGGCATTGATGTCTCATTTTTGTAAAAAATAGAATTTACCAAGCAATCTAGCATTAAATAATTCTTAAGTGATTTTAGTTTAAGCTTCAAAGCTGTAGTCTTTTCTAAGCTGTCACTGTTGTTTATTTCTTCATATATTTTCTGCTTTTCCATTCAGATTGTAAATCCTCACTTATTGAAAGATCTTACTGAGCGGGGCCTATGGCATGAAGAGATGAAAAACCAGATTATTGCATGCAATGGCTCTATTCAGGTATAGAAAGAAAATGAAATGTGCTCTGTAGGGGCTGAGTTGGACATTGTGGTACCTCCTCACTCATGCCAGACAATGGAGAAAATGACTTCATTGTGTTCGTCTAGGCTTTGCTTATGTAGCTCTGTTCACCTCTTCATTGTTGTGCTAGGATTGCACACATCTTTACATAGCCCTTACCATCTTGTTTTTATACAATAATATAAAATAGTAGTACTCAATTTTTCTGCATCTTAGAATCAATTGGGGAACTTTTAAAATCCTGAAGCTTAGGTTGCATTCTTTACCAATTAAATGTTTAGGAGCAGGAGCCAGACATAAATTTTTTTTTTTTTTTTTTTTTGAGACAAAGTCTCTGTTGCCCAGGCTGGAGTGCAGTGGTGGGATCATGGCTCACTACAACCTCTGCTTCCTGGGTTCAAACGATTCTCCTGCCTCAGCCTCCCAAGTAGCTGGGATTATAGGTGCCCGCCACCACGCCTGGCTGATTTTTATATTTTTAGTAGAGAGAGGGTTTCACCATGTTGGCCAGGCTCCTGACCTCAGGTGATCCGCCTGCCTTGGCCTCCCAGAGTGCTAGGATTACATGCATGAGCCAACGTGCCTGGTCTCAGACCTTAATACTTTTTAAAGATTCTTTAGGTGATTCCAAAGTACATCAAAATTTGGGGGATCATCGATAGACTGAAATTAAGAGAGTCAAACTTAATTAAAAATCATGGTTGAGGACTGATAGTCCAAAAGACAGAGTCACAAATAGTGTAAATATTTGCAACTAAGAGTCAAGAGGCATTTATTTGCAGATAGAGGTGTCTGGCTAAATGTTGGTCTGCTTAGCAACACAGATGATGAGTCCTATAACAGTTCCATATTTGATGACAGAAATTAGCATTAGCTAGTCTGTGTATTTTAATGAAAGTTAACCCTAGACCTAAGAAAACCTGATTTATTTGGATTCCAAAGGAAGTTTGGAATCCTAGCTTATTTAAAGGGTTTTATCTCATTGCTTCCCTTGATCCCTGTGAATTACAGCCCTTAGTTTTTGTGTCTTCTGCAAAACTCAAGGGTCATTTATTGCTGCTTAGCTCTGACTTTTCCTTTCTTTAAGTGCCTCTAGAAGAATGAATATTTGGGTCATAAACCAATTTTAATTCTCAAAACAGATATATTGGAAATCAAAAACCAACAAAAAAGGGATGCTGAAATTACTGTCACCAGATTGATATTTGGTTGGTTAGATGGGGTTTTGTTCAACTTCCTAAATAGTCTTGGTAAACTTGATAAGGGTCATATCATATGATACTGAATAGTAAGGTCAGATCCAGAAGGAAGTAAAACCAGGGTCAAACCTTGTGTCACTATTCTATTAATTATACACTGCTTTCTTTAACTGGAGTAAAGTAAACATTTGGTTTTCCTTCTTTAGAGCATACCAGAAATTCCTGATGACCTGAAGCAACTTTATAAAACTGTGTGGGAAATCTCTCAGAAAACCGTTCTCAAGATGGCAGCTGAGAGAGGTGCTTTCATTGATCAAAGCCAATCTTTGAATATCCACATTGCTGAGCCTAACTATGGCAAACTCACTAGTATGCACTTCTACGGCTGGAAGCAGGTTGGTAGAGAATATCAAGGAGGACTTAATTGCCAGCTTGAGATATTTTGGCATTGGAATGATTTTATGTTCTAGCCACCCATTACAAATTATCACCTGGAAGTTCTTTAAGTTCAAATCCAGAATGTTAAAACCAACCCATGGTTTTTGTACCAGATCAAGGTCTTGCCTTGGATTTTCTTGTTTCTGTTAGGTTTATTTCCTTCTTAGGTTTGAAAACTTGGAGTTACCTGTGATCCTTTCCTTCCTTTACTCTCTGTATAATTACCAAGTTATGTTGACTGTTCCTTTGTATTATTTCTTAAATGTCTTCCTTCCTTTTCTGCTGCTGTTATTCTAAACTGACCTTATTCCTTCTAATATCTCTGCTCCCAGCCATTTTGTGTGCATTACCACCATTCCTCAAATAAAACTTTGCACATGTCAACCCACTATTCGAAAACATCCATTGTTTTCTCACTTTATAAAGTGAAAGCCAGATTACTTAGCTAGTCATTGCCAGCTGTAACGTCGGTGATTTTAGATTATGTTCTTATTCCCTGATAATATATAGGGTATTTAAGTAGAATTATAAATTTGTTTTTTAATTTAACTTTTATTGAACATCTAGTAGGTGCCAGCACTGAGGATACTGAATAGAAGATGATGATCTTTATCTTTGAAGTCTTTTAGTCCGTTGTTATACAGAGACACAGTCTAGCTCTCTAAATAGTTATAACCTAAGGCAGACATGTTGTCTTGGGCAAACTTGGAAGTCATATACATAAAAACAAAGACAAAAGAATAAAAATGTTTGATCATTCCAAAGAGATAAGCCTGTTTTAGGGGTGAAAAGAACAGGGTATTTCTGTCTGACTCGCAAAGCATATTTGAGAGTACTCCTAGAGGAGATAGAATTCCAAGTTTAAAAAAAGTTTGATCTGGTTCATGGGAATGTATTTTATTTTATGTCTGTCTGTCTGTAAGTATGTATGTATGTATGTATGTATGTATGTATTTTGAGACAGAGACTCACTCTGTTGCCCAGGCTGGCATACAGTGGCGTGATCTCGACTCACTGCAACCTCTGTCCTGGGTTCAAGCGATTCTCATGTCTTAGCCTCCTGAGTAGCTGGCATCACAGGCGTGTGCTACCACGCCCGGCTAATTTTTGTATTTTTAATAGAGATGGGGTTTTGCCATATTGGCCAGGCTGGTCTCAAGCAATTCACCTGCCTCGGCCTCCCAAAGTGCTAGGATTACAGGTGTTAGTCACTGCGCCTGGCCAGGAATGTATTTTATTTTATTTTATTTTAATATTATTATTTTATTTTATATTTTTTTAGATGGAGTCTTGCTGTGTTGCCCAGGCTGGAGTACAGTGGTACAATCTTGGCTCACTGCAACCTCAGCCTCCTAAGTAGCTGAAATTTACAGGCACGCAATACCCTCTTGGGTAATTTTTTATTTTTAGTAGAGATGGGGTTTCACCATATTGGCCAGGCTGGTCTCAAACTCCTGACCTCAAGTGATCCACCGACCTCGGCCTCCCAAAGTGCTGGGATTACAGGCGTGAGCCACAGCGCCTAGCCAGGAATGTCTAGTATTCTCACAGAGTTTCTCCTAATCATTGTCTTTACTTTCCTTGTAGGGTTTGAAGACTGGGATGTATTATTTAAGGACAAGACCAGCAGCTAATCCAATCCAGTTCACTCTAAATAAGGAGAAGCTAAAAGATAAGGAAAAGGTATCAAAAGAGGAAGAAGAGAAGGAGAGGAACACAGCAGCCATGGTGTGCTCTTTGGAAAATAGAGATGAATGTCTGATGTGTGGATCCTGAGGAAAGGCTTGGAAGAGACCAGCATGTCTTCAGTAGCCAAACTACTTCTTGAGCATAGATAGGTGTAGTGGATTTTGCTTGAGGTGGTAAGGCTTTGCTGGACCCTGTTGCAGGCAAAAGGAATAATTGATTTAAAGTACTGTTACGATGATAATGATTTTTTTTTTTAACTCATGTATTGGAATTTTCACCAAAATGATGCTTTTGAAAAAAAGAAAAAAAAAAAAACCAGATATATTGGGAATCAAAGTAGAAGTTTTAGGAATGCAATAAGTCATCTTGCATACAGGGAGTGTTAAGTAAAGTTTCATCACCCCTTTAGCACTGATTTTCTGATGACTTCAGTTTTGTTAAGGAGATTTCGTTTTACTGCTTTGACTGGTGGGTCTCTAGAAGCAAAACTGAGTGATAACTCATGAGAAGTACTGATAGGACCTTTATTTGGGTATGGTCCTATAGGTTATTCTGAAATAAAGATAAACATTTCTAAGTGATTGTATGAGATTAATTTTGTCATTTACTTTCATATAAAAGTCAAATTTGAAAAAAAATTTTCTGTTCTTTGAGAATTCGGGGAGGAAATTATGCCTTTTTCTTGTAGTGAAATATGCATAACATACAATTTACCATTTTACCCATGTTTAAACATACAATTCAGTGACTTAAGCACATTCACAGTGTTATACTACCATCACCACTATTTGTTTCCCGAACTTCATCATCCCAAACAGAAACTCTGTATCAATAAGAACCTTAACTCCTCATTTCCCTGCCCCTAAGTCCCTGGTAACTTCTATTCTACTTTCTATCTCTATGAATATGCCTATTCTAGGTACCTTGTATAAATGGAATACGTGTCTGGCTTATTTCATTTAGCATATTGTTTTCACAGTTTATAGCATGTATCCAAATTTCATTCTTTATGTATGCCACACTTTTTTTTTTGGGACAGAGTCTTGTTCTGTTACCCAGGCTGTACGATCTTGGCTTGGCTCACTACAACGTCTACATCCTGGGTTCAAATGATAAGTGATTCTTGTGTCTCAGCTTCCCAAGTAGCTGGGACTATAGGTGCATGCCACCATGCCAGGATAAGTTTTGTATTTTTGGTAGAGACAGGGTTTTACCATGTTGGCCAGGCTGGTCTCAAGGGATCTACTTGCCTCAGCCTCCCAAAGTGGTGGAATTACATGCATGAGCCTCCACACCTGGGCTACCACACTTTGTTAATCCACTTATCTTTTGATGGACATTTGGGTTCTTTCCTCCTTTTAAGGAATTTTGACTAATGCTCTTGTGAACACTGGCTTAAAAGTATCTATTGAGTTCCTGCTTTCAATTCGTTTGGGTATGTATACAGGGGTATACATGGGTATGTATGGGTATGTATACAGTTGCTGGAAATTATGGTAATTCTATCTTTAACTTTTTGAGGAACTACCAAACTTTTTCGCAGCAGCTACATTATTTTACATTTCCACCAGCAATACAATAGGGTACCATTTTCTCCACATCTTCACCAACACTTATATTTTTGTTTTTGTTTTGTTTCGTTTTTTGAGATAAGGTCTTGCTCTGTTGCCCAGGCTGGAGTGCAGTGGTACCATCATAGCTCACTGCAACCTCGATCTCCTGGGCTCAAACGATCCTCCCATCTCAGCCTCTCAAAGTCTTGGGGTTACAGGTGTGAGTCACCACACCCCGCTCATATTTTTTATAATAGCCATCTTAGTGACTTGACAATTTCATTGTAATGTGTCTTGGTGTGGGTCTCTGAGTTTATCTTTATCCTACTTGGGACTTAACTGGGCTTACTGGATTTGTAGATTCATGTCGTTTGTTAAATTTGGGTTTTTTTGGCCATTATTTAGATAAATTTCTTCCCCTTTCTCTCTCCTTATAGGGACTTCCGTAGTGCACCTATTGGTCGACTTGATGGTCTTCCATAGGTCTGTTAGGCGTTATTTACTTTTCTTTATTTTTTCTTTCTATTCCCAGACTTGATAATTTTAGTGTCCTATCTTCCAGTTTTCTGATTCTCTCTTCTTCCTGCTCAAATCTATTGTGCTCCTCTAGTGAATTTTTAATTTCAGTTATTCTTTTTTTTTTTTTTTTTTGAGACGGAGTCTCGCTCTGTTGCCCAGGCTGGAGTGCAATGGCCGGATCTCAGCTCACTGCAAGCTCCGCCTCCTGGGTTCATGCCGTTCTCCTGCTTCAGCCTCCCGAGCAGCTGGGACTACAGGCGCCCGCCACCTCGCCCGGCTAGTTTTTTGTATTTTTTTTTGTAGAGATGGGGTTTCACCGTGTTAGCCAGGATGGTCTCGATCTCCTGACCTTGTGATCCACCCGTCTCGGCCTCCCAAAGTGCTGGGATTACAGGCTTGAGCCACCACGCCCGGCCCAGTTATTCTTTTCAACTCCAGAATTTTTATTCTAATTTTTGTTTCTGTTGATATTCTGATTTTGTTAATAATTGTTTTTCTGATTTCCTTTATTTATTTGTTCATCTTTTCCTTTAGCTCTTTGAGTATATTTAATACGGTTGTTTTAATGTCTTTGTTGAGTAAATCCAATGTCTTGGCTTTCTCAGGGATGGTGTCTGTCATTTTTTCTTGTTACTTTGAATGGGCCATGTTTTCTTTCTTTTATTTTGTATGCCTTGTGATTTTTGTTGTTGAAATTGACTATTATAGTGAGGTAACTCCAGTAATCAGATTCTTCTACTCCAGAGCTTACTGTTTTTCGTTTCATTGCTATGTTGAAGACTGTAGTATTCCATTTGAGACATTTCCAAACTTTTTTTTTTTTTTAAGATAGTGTCTCGCTGTGTCACCCAGGCCAGAATGCAGTGGTGTGATCTCAGCTAACTGCATCCTCTGCCTCTGGATTCAGGCAATTCTCATGCCTTAGTCCCCTGAGTAGCTGAGATTACAGGTGTGCACCACCATGTCTGGCTATTTTTTGTGTTTTTAGTAGAAATGGGGTTTCGCCATGTTGGCCAGGCTGGTGTTGAACTCCTGGCCTCAACTGATCCACCCACCTCAGCCCCCAAAGAGCTGACATTACAAGTGTGAGCCACAGTGCCCAGCCCAAACTAATTTTGCAGAGACTATTCTTTGTCACGTATGATCGCCAAAGTCTTTGTTCCTTTAGTGCATATTCAGTTAATGTTTTGACAGAGATATATGATACCTTCAAACCTTTTTGTCAAACTAATAAGATTGGCTGCTTGCTCTTAATTGCACTGGATAAATTGGAGAAAGAAAAGGATGACTTCAGGTATTTGAATTCTCAACTTAAGTACTAGACCTGAACATTTCTCTGTCTGGTTTGAAAGAAACTTTACCTTCTGTAGCTGCAGAGTTGAGATTTCTGAAACCAAACCCAGAATCTCATTTTGCAAGTGCCTGAATTACAATGCAAATTGAATTCCCAGCCTTGCAGGGTACCTTTGCTACTAAAGTGAGGATATTGACTGGGAATGAATGGGATCATGAAAATTGGAATGATGAGTCATGGGAAGATCCTGATGAAGCTGGTAATATTGAATCTCTAAATTCTGATGAGTCTTCATTGCCAGTAGAAGTAGAGATAACTGATTTACCCAATCTGATTATATCTAATTGACAATAACTGCTTTCCTTGAGGAAACTAATGTCTTCCTCTGAGATAATTGCCTTACAGGACACTGCTGATTGTCCTCAGGACCCTCCCTGACCACCCCTCTTTGCTTCTAAACCTGTAACTAGATCCAAGTCCCAACAGGCCCCAAAGGTGAGGTACTAAGTGAGATATAGGAGGTGTGCTACACTCAAAAAGAACTACATGACTCTTCCCGTTTGAGAATATGTGTGGAAATGGATATTAGGGTACGTAATAATTGTGGAAGGAACATAAAGTTGGATCAGGCAGTGTTTATTGATAGGGGCCCACAAAGCAGAGATTTTGGATTTAATATTGCAGCATGGGGGATCAAAAAGTTCCTGCTCTAGCTGGTTGGTTGCTTGGTTGAAACATGAACCAAAATTTGCCCTAAATGAAGTTGAAATGCCAGTCCTGCCTTGGTATACTATAGAGGAAGTAGTTCAAAGGCTTAGGGAGATTGAAATGTTAAGAGTGGATTTAACATTTAAAAGACCAGCTCTCCCACCCTGAGGGAAGTCTAGAGGACACTTCACCATGACTATGAGAAGTAAATTTGTGAGGGAAGCCTCAGCATTCTTAAAGACCTCTGTGATTGCTCTTTTCTGTAGGTCTGAAATTACAGTGGGAATTGCTGCCACTGATTTGGGAAACCTAAATTCAGTGGGAGTAATTGGATCCCATGGTGCCAGGTAGAGATACTTAATTTCCAAAGCAAGGTGGGAATGGTTACTGTAATGGACAGCAGAGTTAAAGCAGCAATCAGAATCGTCTGACTAGGCCAGACGCAGTGGCTCACACCTGTAATCCCAGCACTTTGGGAAGCCGAGGTGGGCAGATCACTTGAGGCCAGGAGTTTGAAATCAGCCTGGCCAACATGGTGAAAGCCTGTCTCTACCAAAAATACAAAAATTAACCTGGTGTGGTGGTGCGCATCTGTAGTCCCAGCTACTTGGGAGGCTGAGGCAGGAGAATTGCTTGAACCCAGGAGGCAGAGGCTTCAGTGAGCTGACATTGTAAAGGTAAACTGAGGCTGGAGCCGAACCGGGAACGAAGACACAAGGCAAATGGCAGTGAGAATAGCCTTTTATTAGGGCTTGCGGGCGAGGTTCCTTGGTCCAAAGGCGTGGGCTGAGGGAGGAGGGTAGGGGCTTTTTATAGTCTGAGAAGTAGGGAAGCTGGTTGTGCAAACAGGGCCTGGGGGGTCTTGAAACTACTAGGGCAGGAGTTGAGTAAGGGTCGTGAGGAAGGGGTCTTTGGAAACTCAACCGAAACTGCTGTTTACGAACTTGTGGAATGCAGGTGAGCTGCAGGTCATGGGGAGTGTGGTTGCCCAGCCGGAACCTCTGACATATGCAAGTCTGCCGGTGTGTTCAAAGAGGAAGGGAAGCCTGGAACAAAGGGCCTGCTATGCTGGGTGGCACCGCCATGTGGGGTCTAGATCCCTGCCTAACAGGAAGCCTTAGGGAAAAAGGAGTGTGAGCTTACTGCCTCCATCAGTACACACAAGTCTTTGCCAGGGTCAGAAGTGGAAAGACTAATGTTCTTAAGCTAGAGAGAATCCTAGGAATCCTGTGCCACCATCTCAATGTGTAGGCCCGGGAAGCATCAGCTTGAAAGAAAAAAAAAAGTGCCTGGGGCTCTTTATGACTTGAAACAGCGGTGGAGGGTGAATGGGAGGGGAGAGAACAAATATTTAAAGTATCTGTTGCACTATTATGCCTAGCACTGAGTCAATAAGAGACATAGGGCCCATGAAGGGGCCTCATATTGAAACTTTTGATGAGATCTCCAGATGAGATTTTATAGTCACATTTATGTCTCTTTGTGTTTAAGTGTTAGTCTGATAAACATACCCACTATGGTTTGGATATGGTTAATTTGTCCCCGCCAGAACTCATGTCAAAGTTTGGTTTCCAATGTATCCGGGTTGGGAGATGAGGCCTAGTAGGAGGTGTTTGGATCACAGTAGTAAATTCCTTATGAATGTCTTGGTGCCCTTCTCTCTGTAGTGTGTGAGTTCTAGCTCTGGTGAGATTGGATTACTTCCTTTGGGAATGGATCAGTTCCCTGGGAGAGTGGGTTGTTATACAGCCAAGATGTCCTTTTTTTCTTTTTTTCCTCTTTGTATGTGTCTGCTTCCCCTTTGACCTTCTCTGCCATGTTTTGACCTAGCATAGTGGCCCTCACCAGAGGCCTGGCTGATGCTGGTAATATGCTTCTCCTACTTCCCAGGCTGCAGAACTGTGAGCTAAATAAACCTCTTTCTAAATTACTCAGCCTCAGGTATTCTATTATAGCAACACAAAACAATACTCCTTTGGCCAGGTGTGGTGGCTCACACCTGTAATCCCAGCATTTTGGAAGACTGAGACAGGCAGATTACTTGAGGTCAGGAGTTCAAGACCAGCCTGGTCAACATGGTGAAACCCCCGTCTCTACTAAAAATACAAAAATTAGCTGGGCATGGTGGCATGTGCCTGTAATCCCAGCTACTCAGGAGGCTGAGGCAGGAGAATTGCTTGAACCCAGGAGGTGGAGGTTGCAGTGAGCCAAGATCGCACCACTGCACTCCAGCCTGGGCAACAGAGACTCCAGCTCAAAAACAACAACAGCAATAACAAAAACCTCATAATACTCATTTAAATAACCCATAGTTTCTTTATGTGTTGACTTTTTTTTTT
>NW_016811643.1:2580886-2588128 GCF_001698545.2 Rhinopithecus bieti
GAGTTGTAGACCTTGAAGGCCAGTTTGACTAAGTCCTGGATGGGAGTTTGAGGGCCTTCCTCCGCCTTTTTAAAATTTTTTTTGGATATCAGGGGCTGACTGAGAAATGAAATATGAGGCCAAGACGGTTCCTCCTGCAGGGGAGGCAGGGTCAAGGCGGGTGTACTGAATAAGTGCCTCAGTCAGCCAGTTAAGAAAAACAGCCGGATTTTCATATGTGCCTTGGACTACCTCCTTTAGTTTGTTAAAGTTGACTGATTTGTTAGAGGCTGCCTGCATGCCAGCAAGAAGGCACCGAGCCATCATGTCTCGGCGGCAGTGGCCTGCCTGCCCTACCTGGTAGTCCCAGTTGGGCTCAGCCGAGGGCACTGCCTCGGTGCCGACTGGCATGGCAGGGTCAGTTAAATGAACCTGATTAGCATGCTGCCTGGCTGCCACTAGGGTGTGTTCCTGCTCCTCAGGAGACAGGGTTGAGGTCATAACGACATGAAGGTTGTGCCAGGTGAGATCATATGCCTGGCATAGTTACCTAAACTCTTTGATATAACGAGTAGGATTGGCCAAAAAGGAGCCTGCATGCTCCTCAACCTTAGACAAGTCTGCCAATGAAAACGGCACATGGACCTGGACTACCCCTTCGGCACCTGCCACCTCTCGTAAGGGACACAGGAGGTAGGTCCTGGACCGAGTATGGGCTGAGACAGGTGAGGAAGGGGAGGAGATGGAGATAGGGGAGACAGAATCTGTCGGGTTTGGTAAGAGCACAGGAGCAGGGGAAGGGTGGGGAGGCGTTGACGAGGATGGGGATAACAGTGGGTCAGGGTAAGGAGGAGGTTGGGCAGGAGACCAGAGGGGTGGCTGGGATAGGGTGTCAGTAGGCTCAGAAAAAGAGGAGGAATCATCCTTCTCCTTGCTCGAGGGAAGAGACTTTGCGAGCAGAACTTGAGCTAACGAGTATTGGGCGCAGAGATCTGGGCGAGAACGCAAGTCCCTAAAGGCCTGAACATAGGGTATCTCGGACCATTTGCCTAGTCTCTTGCAGAAGTTGGTCAGATCTGTGAGAATGTTAAAGTCTAGAGTGCCTTCTGCAGGCCACTGAGACTGATTATCCAATTTATATTGCGGCCAAGCTATTGTGCAGAAGAAAATGAGCCACTTTCGTTTTGTGTCTTGGCTGAGTGTAAAGGTAAACTGAGGCTGGAGCCGAACCGGGAACCTGGCTCGGGGAGAGGAGAGCCTGCCTGACCTAGCAGGGGTCCGGGGAGGGGTCTCCTCCCGGGTTTCGGCACCAAATGTAAAGGTAAACTGAGGCTGGAGCCAAACCGGGAACGATACACGGTCCAAAGGCATGGGCCGAGGAAGTCGCGCTGAGGGAGGAGGGTAGGGGCTTTTTATAGCCCGAGAAGTAGGGAAGCTGGTTGTGCAAACAGGGCCTGGGGGGTCTTGAAACTACTAGGGCAGGAGTTGAGTAAGGGTCCTGAGGAAGTGGTCTTTGGAAACTGTCAACCGAAACTGCTGTTTACGAACTTGTGGAATGCAGGTGAGCTGCAGGTCATGGGGGAGTGTGGTTGCCCAGCCAGAACTCTGATGCATGTAAGTCTGCAGGTATATACAAGGGTGAAGGGAGTCTTTAACAAAAGGCCTGCTACACCGGGTAACACCGCCATGTTGGGTCTAGATTCCTGCCTAACAGAGATGGTGCCACTGCACTCCAGCCTAGGTGACAGAGCGAGACTCTGTCTCCAAAAAGAAAAAAAAAAAAACAAGTCTGACTCACAGAGGTATGGTTTGGCTAGGTGATCACAGAGTTCCTCGAGGTGAAATACATGGGGAATCTATTAAATTCTAACTTGATCTATATAAGCAGAAGAGTTTTAGGTTAAGTGAACAAATCTAATTTGAATAATAAAACCAGAATTATGGCCCCTCTATCAATTCCCAGATTTGAACTGGTTTACAGACCCAGAACCCCTCAAATGAAAGGGAGACTAAGTCCCCTTGAGGAAGGATCCCACTGCACTGTCAAAGATATATACTGTTAAATCTTTTTCCCAGCCTTTCCCAGAAGGATCTATGGCCTTTTACTAGTAACTACATTGGGAAAAAGAGATAATCAAACCTTTTGAAGATTACTGGACACAGACTGTAAGCTAGTTCCAGGTAACTAAAATGTCACTGTGGTCTTCCAATTGGAGTAGAAGCTTATGGAGATCAGGTGATCAATGGAGTTTTAGCTCCAGTCTGTCTCACAGTGGATCCAGGGATCCCTGAAACCATCCTGTGGTTATTTCACTATGCAGTTCGGGAATGCATAATTGGAATAGATACACTCAGCAATGGACACAGAGAACCAACCATATTGGTTCTCTGACTTGAGTGAGGGCTATAATGGTGGGAAAGTTCAAGTGGAAGCCACTAGAACTGCCTCTACCTAGGAAAATGATAAACCAAATCAATATTGCATTCCTGGAAGGATGCCAGAAATTAGTGCCACCATCAAGGTCTTAAAGTATGCAGAAATAATTTTTACCCCATCCCCATTCAACTCACCTGTCTGGCCTTTGCAGAAGATATGGATTTTGGAGAAAGACAATGGATTATCATAAGCTTAACTGGGTGATGACTCCAACCAGAGGCAGTTCTATTGCTTGAGCAAGTTAACACATATCCTTGTACCTGGTATGCAGCTATTGATCTGGCAAATGCTTTTTTCTTCATACCCCTTAGTAAAGACCACCTGAAACAAGTTTGTTTACAGCCAGCAAGGCCAGCAATACACCTTCACTGTCCTGCCTCATGGGTATATAAACTCTCCAAACCTACATCATAGTTTAGTTTACAGGATTTTGATCAGCTTTCTGTTCCACAACATATCACTCTGGTCCAATACATTGGTGACATTATATCAATTGGACCTGTGAGCAAGAAGTAGTGACTATTCTAGACTCATTGGTAGAATATTTGCATGTCAGAAGGTGGGAAATCTCACTAAAATTCAGGACCACCTTCTACACAGGACAATTTCTAGGCATCTAGTGTGAGGCATGTCGAGATACCCTTTCTAAGGTGAAGGATAAATTGTTGCATCTGACCCTCCTACAAGCAACAAAGAGGCATGATATTTAGTGTACCTCTTTGAGTCTTGGAGGTAAAAAACCATGGTAACCATTTCCAGCTTGGTTATGACAGTCGAGTGCCTCCATATGCCACTCTGAAATCTAATTACTCCCACTGAATTTAGGTTTCAGTTGGAGCAGCACACTGGGGCATGCTACTCCATCCTGTTTACCAAAAGCTGCTAGTTCTGGGGCCCAGAACAAGAGAAGGCACTGCCACAGGTCCAGGCTGTCAGGGAAGTTTCTCTGCTACTTGGGCCATCTGATCCCTCAGATCCAATCGTGCTTGAAGTGGCCATGGCAGATAGAGATGCTTATTGGAGCCTTTGGCAGACCCCTGTAAGTGAATCACAGGACAGGCGCTTAGGATTTTGGACCAAAGCCCTGCCATCATTACCTGTGCATAACTACTCTCCTTTTGAGAAACAGCTTTTGGTTCACCTTAGTAGAGACTGAACACTTAACCATGCGCCACCACATTACCATGTCACTTGAGCTGGCTGCTGTCTGATTCAACTTGCCATAAAACTGAGCATGCACAGCAGCAGTCCATCATCAAATGGAAGTGATATATACAAAATCAGTCTCAAGCAAATCCTGAAGGCACAAGTGACCATGAAGAAGTGACCCAAAAGCCTGAGGTCTCCAATTCTGCTACACTGCCTTTTCTTCCTCAGCCTACACCTATGGCCTCATGGGGAGTTCCCTATGATCGACTGACAGAGGAAGAGAAAACTCAGGCTTGTTTAGTAGATGATTCTGTGCAGTGTGCAGGCACCACAGCCCCTTTCTGGGACGTTACCTGAACACTCTTCCCTTCGGTAGATGATAAGGAGCTGTGGGAGTTGCTTTTTTGTTATTGTTGTTTTTAAATTTTGAGACAGAGTCTCGCTCTGTTGCCCAGGCTGGAGTGCAGTGGCTCGATCTTGGCTCACTGCAGCCTCTGCCTCCTGGGTTCAAGCGATTCTCCTACCTCAGCCTTCCAAGTAGCCGGGACTACAGGCACACGCCACCACACCGGGTTAATTTTTGTATTTTTGGTAGAGACGGGCTTTCGCCATGTTGGCCAGGCTGGTCTCAAACTCCTGGCCTCAAGTGATCTGCCTGCCTTGGCCTCCCAAAGTGCTGGGATTACAAGTGTAAGCCACTGTGTCCAGCCAGAGCTGTACAAGTCTTTTAAGCAGGAGTTAGCTTTTAGGTAGATCACATTGGCTGTCAAGGGAAGAATGGCCTGACTATAGCTTTGCTTCCGACTTGGATCTGGATCCCAGATCAGGGCTTAGTCTGGTCTTTGCGTCAGACTTGGGCTCCAGTGCAGGACCCTATCTGTGTGCCTGAGGTCAGCATGGAGGCCTCAAAATCTGATCTGTGTGTTTGACTGAGTTTGGATTCCCCAGGGTAGAGTCTACTCTGGTCTTTGGGTCAGACTGGGACCCTGAAGAATGTGGTCTGGGCGTGTGACAGACTGGGGACCCTTGGGCAGGACCTGACCTATTTGTGTGGGTTAGACAGGACATCACAGGGTAAACCTGACCTCTGTGCCTGTACAGCTTTGGGATCTCAGGAAAGGACCTCACCTGTGTTTGGGACTGACTGGACTCTAGAATCCAGCCTGCTACCTGAATTAGACTGGAAGCCTCAGACTGACCTGTGTATTAGGTCAGAATAAACTTCATGTCAAGCTTAGGCTATGTTTGGGAGAGACTGGGCCCTAGGGAAGTGCCTGCCTGTTTATTTGTTTCAGACTGGATGTTCAGGGCAGGCAGGTTGTGGTCTGTGTATGACTTGCTCTATAAGACTCCCTTAGTGAAGCCCCATACATCTAGATATTAGTTGGGACTTTCTCAGGAGTTGGGAGAAAGAGGATGGAGAAAATAAACTAAGAAGGATAGATAGGTAAATGCAATTTTATTACTGGGTGTGAAAACAAAGAACATTCTAAGAATTTAACAAGCAACAGTTGACCAAGAGGGAGCCTATTGTTGAGCCCATAATCTGCTGAGGAAATTTGAGCCTGTCCCTGAGTACTGCCTGCTTATCTCTTCTCAGAGATCATAGCCTCAACTTCCCAAGTTAGTAAAGTCCTCTCACCCTGGCAGTTTCCACTCTCATGTTCTGCAGCCTCTTTGGCTTTTCCCCAGCCTTCTGAGCTGTTTCCTTTCCACAGAGCATCTTTTCTCTATGTTGCTGGATCTCCCTAGTCCTCACGACATAAATGACAGGATTCAAGGCCCCTGGAAGCAGCAAGTATATGGCACTGAGTAGATTCTGAACATCCTGGGACACAGTCTTGGCTACTCGAAAGATGATGGAAGTGGAAAGACCAGAGAGGTAGATGGTGAGGATGACCAATAAGTGGGAGCCACATATGTGTAAGGCCTTGGCTTGGGCTCCCCAAGAAGAGATCTGGAAGGCAGCATAGATGATGTAGGTGTAGGAGGTCCCCAGCAGGGCCAGATCAGAGGTTACAGTGACCAACCACATAGCCAGCCCCAGCCAGTTGAAGGTCAGGTCTCCACAAGCTATGCTCAGCAGTGCAATGTACTCACAGGTGAAGTGTCGAATCACTGCTGTCCAGCAGAATCGGTCTTTTGCAGTTAGCACCACCAAGGGTACTGCCACTCCCAGGCTCTATGTCAAGGCAAGAATGGCCAGGAGTCCCAGCAGCTGGGAGGTCATCAGGTCAGAATAGCAGAGTGGGTGGCAGATGGCCACGTAGCAGTTCAGGGCCATGGCCAGAGGAGGTTGTAGTCCAGGAAGAAGGTGAAGTAGATAAAGAACACCTGGGCCAGGCAGCCATGCAGTGATATGGGGTTAGCATAATGCACAAAGTCCTCCAGCATTTTAGGTATCATGGCTGTGGCAGCACAAATGTTGACAGCCAGGAGCAGAGTGATGAGCATATACATAGGCTGATGCAGATGTTGCTGGGCAACCACCATGTGGATGACCAGGGCATTGACAGAGATGATGGTCACATAGAGGAAGACAAGAGGCAGGACCAGGAAGGGCCACCACTCTCGTAGTCCAGGGAAACCCACCAGGAAGAAGTTGGTGTAGCAGATGTTGAAGGTGCTTGTATTTCCATCCTCACCCATTAGCTGGCCTCACCCATTAGCTTTGGCCCTGGGCTGGCCAGCTAATGGGTGAGGATGGAAATACAAGCACCTTCAGCTGGAGTGGGGATCAGAGACTGTTAGAACAAAATGGTCAGTTAAAAAAGCCTATTTCTGTTGTAGACCCTGAGGAATTTGTGATGAAAGCCCACTTCTTCATGTATGTATTCCTTTGGGGCACAGAGAAGTACTAAGCCAGGTGTTGTGGGAACTACACAGTTGAACAAGACAATCCTTGTCCCCAGGGAGCGCTTGGCCTTATGTGTGTGAAATGTAAACTTACAAGATACTTGTTTACTTGTGATGTTCCAGATATTTACTGAGTAAAAGATTAGGAGGAGAAGTACGTGTAGTATATACAGGGGAAAAAGTGACAGCCAGAGACAAAACAAGAAAGGTTAAGAGAAAAGACTCTTGATTCAGAGGAAGTATTTGAAGAATCTTTGATCCAAGGAGACTGGGAAAGCCCAAGTGGGGCTTAACAGGGAGAGAAGAACCAGCTGGGAATGATGGCATCACTTGTGTGCTTGGGACACACCGTGGCAAGGAGAGATGGAAGTTGCTGAGGAAGAATTCTGGTCTTCCTGGATCACAAGAAACAGGCTGCAGAAACTGCTTCCTTCCTAAGTCCTTGCAGATTGGCTGTGGTGCCTCCTGCCTGGCCTTGTCCTCAGTGTCATGGATGATGAGTTTGCTTTCCTTTCAGAATGTAAGTTGCAGGAGGGCAGGGATAATAGTAAGCTTCTGGTGGGCTCACTGGAGCTCCAAGCACAGAGCCACCATAGAGGCGCAGGACAGGCTTGAGAATTGCTTGTTGAGTAGGTGCATGAGGAAAGGAAGAAGACAGTAGGAGGCTGAACATTTAATTGGGATCTTACAGCAGTCATTTCAAAGCTTTGGCCAGGACTCTTCTTCTACATACCTGATACTCCACACACAAGGCAGCATTCAACAGGCTTCAAGCTTTTTTTTTTTTTTTTTTTTTTTTTTTTTTTTTTTTTTTTTTTTTT
>NW_016811643.1:2588608-2591578 GCF_001698545.2 Rhinopithecus bieti
TTTAAGAGATAGGGTCTCGCTGTTTTGCCCAGGCTGTTTTTGAACTCCTGGGCTCAAGCAACCCTCTTGCCTCAGCCTCCCAAGCATGAGCCACCATGCCTGGTCACTTCAAACATTCTTAATCTCAGCAGCAATATGAAGAGTTAGCATTTATTGAGTACTTGCTACATGCCAGACATGGTTCCAAGTGTTTTCCATGTGGTATCTCTTTAATATTCACAGAAACCCTAAGAGACAACTTTAGTTGTCCCTTCGTATCTGTGGTAGATTAATTCCAGGACCTGCTGTGGATACCAAAATCTGCAGATGCTCAAGTCCCTTATATAAAATGGTGCTGGAAAAACTGGATATACATATGCAGAAGAATGAAACTAGATGCCCTACTTCTCATCCTATACAAAAATCAAGTCAAGATGGATTAAAAACCTGAATGTAGGACCCAAAACTATAAAACCACTAGAGAAAATATAGATCAGGGAAATGATTTAGACATTGGTCTGGGAAAAGACTATGAATAACCTCAAAAGTACAGGCAATGAAAACAAAAATAAGCAAATGGGATTATATCAAATTAAAAAGCTTCTGCACAGCAAAGGAAATAATCAACAGAGTGAAAAGACAACCTACAGAATGGGAGAAAATATTTGCTAGCTATCTGACAGAGGATTAATATCCAGAATATATAAGGAACTCAAATATTTCAATAGCAACCCCCCACAAAGCAATTGATTAAAAATGAGCAAATGATCTGAACAGAAATTTCTCAAAAGAAGACATAAAAAGGCAAATATGAAAAAATGCTCAACATCCCTAATCATTAGGAAATACAAATCAAAACCACAATGAGGTAGGATCTCACCCAAGTTAGGATGGCTATTATCAAAAGGACAAAAAAAAAAAAAAAAAAAAAAAAAAAAAAAAAAAAAAAATGCTGGAGAGGATGCAAAGAAAAGGGAACTCATATACACTGTTGTTGGGGCTGTAAACTATGAATAATACTATAAGCTATTAATAAGCCACTATGGAGAACAGTATGGAAGTTCCTCAAAAAACTACAAATATACCTAGGTACTGTGCCTTATGCCTGTAATCCCAGGCAGTTTGGGAGGCTGAGATGGGAGGATCACTTGAATCCAGGAGTTTGAGACCAGCCTGGGCAACATAGCAAGACCCCATCTCTACAAAATGTAAAAAAAAATCTGAACCTCGTGGTGTGCACCTGTCATCCTGACTACTCAGGAGGCTGAGGCTGGAAGATTGCTTGAGCCCAGGAGGTTGAGGCTGCAGTGAGCTATGATCATGCCACTGCTCTCCAGCTTGGGTAACAGAGTGAGATCCTATCTCTAAAAACAAGCAAAAAACAAACCCAAAAAACTACAACTAGAACTACTATATGATCCAGTAATCCACTACTGAGCATTTATCTAAATGAAAGGAAATCAATATATTGAAGAGACATCTATTTTACCATGTTTATTGCAGTACTATTCACAATAGCCAAATATGGAATCAACCTAGGTGTCTAACAACAGATGAGTGGCACATATACACAATGGAATGTTATTCAACTATAAAAAGGAATGCAGTCTTGTCATTCACAGCAATATGAGTGGAAGTGGAGCACATTATGTTAAGTGAAATAAGCCAGGAACAAAAAGTTAAATACTGCATGTTCTTACTCATATGCACAAGCTAAAAAATAGTTGGTCTTGGTCTTATAGAAGTAAAAAGTAGCATTGAGGACTTGAGGCTGGGGAAGGTAGGGGAAAATGAAGGATAGGGAGGGATTTATTAAAGGATACAACATGATAGCTAGATAGTAGGAATAAGTTCTAGTGTTCTATACACTGTAGGATGACTACAGTTAACAATACATAGTTTCAAATAGCTAGGATAGTAAATGTTCTCAGGACAAAGATATGGTGTATTTGAGATGATGGATATTTCTAATTACTCTGATCCAATCACTATACATTGTATGTATCAAAACATCACCATGTACCCCATAAATATGTACAATCATCTGTGTCACTAAAAAAGTTTACAAATTACATGGAGTTTACATATAATCTATGCACGTCCTCCCATATATTTTAAATTGTCTCCAGATTACTTGTAACACCTGGTACAATGTAAATGCTATGTAAGTAGTTGTTATACTGTATCTTAAATTTTGTATTTTTTAAATTGTATTGTTCTTGATTTTTAAATTTCTTTTTGACTTTTCTTTATTATACTTTATGTTCTAGGGTACATGTGCACAATATGCAGGTTTGTTATTACATATGTATGCATGTGCCATGTTGGTGTGCTGCACCCATTAACTCATCATTTACATTAGGTATATCTCCTAATGCTATCCCTCCCTCCTCCCTCCACCCCACAACAGGCCCGAGTGTGTGATGTTCCCCTTCCTGTGTCCAAGTGTTCTCATTGTTCAGTTCCCACCTATGAGTGAGAACATGTGGTGTTTGGTTTTCTGTTCTTGCCATAGTTTGCTGAGAATGATGGTTTCCAGCTGCATCCATGTCCCTACAAAGGACGTGAACTCATCCTTTTTTATGGCTGCATAGTATTCCATGGTGTATATGTGTCACATTTTCTTTATCCAGTCTGTCATTGATGGACATCTGGGTTGGTTCCAAGTCTTTGCTATTGTGAATAGTGCCACAATAAACATATGTGTGCATGTGTCTTTATAGCAGCATGATTTATAATCCTTTGGGTATATACCCAGTAATGGGATGGCTGGTTCAAATGGTATTTCTAGTTCTAGATCCTTGAGGAATCGCCATACTGTCTTCCACAATGGTTGAACTAGTTTACAGTCCTACCAACAGTGTAAAAGTGTTCCTATTTCTCCACATCCTCTCCAACACCTGTTGTTTCCTGACTTTTTAATGATTGCCATTCTAACTGGTGTGAGATGGTATCTCATTGTGGTTTTGATTTGCATTTCTCTGATGGCCA
>NW_016811643.1:2594277-2606643 GCF_001698545.2 Rhinopithecus bieti
TGGAACATTTAGCCCATTTACATTTAGGTTAATATTATTACATGTGAACTTGATCCTGTCATTATGATGTTAGCTGGTTATTTTGCTCATTAGTTGATGCAGTTTCTTCCTAGCATCAATGGTCTTTACATTTTGGCATGTTTTTGCAGTGGCTGGTACTGGTTGTTCCTTTCCATGTTTAGTGCTTCCTTCAGGAGCTCTTGTAGGGCAGGCCTGGTGGTGACGAAATCTCTAAGCATTTGCTTATCTGTAAAGGATTTTATTTATCCTTCACTTATGAAACTTGGTTTGGATATGAAATTCTGAGTTGAAATTCTTTTCTTTAAGGATGTTGAATATTGGCCCCCACTGTCTTCTGGCTTGTAGAGTTTCTGCCGAGAGATCTGCTGTTAGTCTGATGGGCTTCCCTTTGTGGATAACCCGACCTTTCTCTCTGGCTGCCCTTAACATTTTTTCCTTCATTTCAACTTTGGTGAATCTGGCAATTATGTGTCTTGGAGTTGCTCTTCTCGAGGAGTATCTTTGTGGTGTTCTCTGTATTTCCTGAATTCAAATGTTGGCCTGCCTTGCTAGGTTGGGGAAGTTCTCCTGGATAATATCCTGCAGAGTGTTTTCCAACTTGGTTCCATTTTCCGTGTCACTTTCAGGTACACCAATCAGATGTAGATTTGGTCTTTTCACATAGTCCTATATTTCTTGGAGGTTTTGTTCATTTCTTTGTACTCTTTTTTCTCTAAACTTCTCTTCTGGCTTCATTTCATTCATTTGATCTTCAATCACTGATACCCTTTCTTCCAGTTGATCGAGTCGGTTACTGAAGCTTGTGTATTTGTCATGTATTTCTTGTGTCATGGTTTTCATCTCTATCAGGTCGTTTAAGGACTTATCTACATTGGTTATTCTAGTTAGCCATTCATCAAATCTTTTTTCAAGGTTTTTAGTTTCTTTGTGCTGGGTTCATATTTCCCCCTTTAGCTTGGAGAATTTTGATCACCGAAGCCTTCTTCTCTCAACTCGTCAAGTCATTCTCTGTCCAGCTTTGTTCCATTGCTGGAGAGGAGCTGCATTCCTTTGGAGGGGGAGTGGTGCTCAGATTTTTAGAATTTTCAGCTTTTCTGCACTGCTTTTTCCCCATCTTTGTGGTTTTATCTACCTTTGGTCTTTGATGATCGTGACGTACAGATGGGGTTTTGGTGTGGATGTCCTTTCTGTTTGTTAGTTTTCCTTCTAACAGTCAGAACCCTCAGCTGCAGGTCTGTTGGAGTTTGCTGGAGGTCCACTCCGAACCTGTTTGCCTGGGTATCAGCTGCGGAGGTTGCAGAAGAGTGAATATTGCTGAACAGCAAATGTTGCTGTCTGATCATTCCTCTGGAAGCTTCATCTCAGAGGTGTACCTGGCCTTGTGAGGTGTGAAGTGTCAGTCTGCCCCTAGTGTGGGATGTCTCCCAGTTAGGCTACTCGGGGGTCAGGGACCCACTTGAGCAGGCAGTCTCTCTGTTCTCAGATCTCAAACTCTGTGCTAGGAGAAATATACTCTCTTCAAAGCTGTCAGACAGGGACATTTACATCTGCAGAGGTTTCTGCTGCCTTTTGTTTGGCTATGCCCTGTCCCCAGAGGTGGAGTCTACAAGGCAGGCAGGCCTCCTTGAGCTGCAGTGGGCTCCACCTAGTTCAAGCTTCCCACTACTTTGTTTACCTACTTAAGCCTCAGCAATGGTGGGCGCCCCTCATCCAGCCTCTCTGTCGCCTTGCAGTTAGATCTCAGACTGCTGTGATAGCAATGAGGGAGGTTCAATGGATGTGGGACCCTCCGAGCCAGGTGCGGGATATAATCTCCCCGTGTGCCATTTGTTAAGACCCTTGGTAAAGTGCAGTATTAGGGTGGGAGTGACCTGACTTTCCAGGTGTTGTGTGTCATGGTTTCCCTTGGCTAGGAAAGGGAATTCCCTTCCCCCTTGTGCTTCCTGGGTGAGGCAATGCCTCGCCCTGCTTTGGCTCTCGCTTGTTGGGCTACACCCACTATCCTGCACCCATGGTCCGACATGCCCCAGTGAGATGAACCCAGTACCTCAGTTGGAAATGCAGAAATCACCCGTCTTCTGTGTCGCTCAAACTGGGAGCTGAAGGCTTGAGCTGTTCCTATTCGGCCATCTTGGTGCCACCCTCACCACATTTTCTTTATCCAGTATAATGTTGATGGGCATCTAGGTTGATTCCATGTCTTTACTATTGTGAACTGCGCAGCAGTGAACGTATGTGTGTATGTGTCTTTATGGTAGAACAAATTTTTATTCATTTGGGTATATACCCAATAATGGGGTTGCTGGACTGAATGGTAGTTGTAAGTTCTTTGAGAAATCTCCAAACTGCTTTCCACAGTGGCTGAACTAATTTACATTCCCACCAGCAGTGTATAAGTGTTCCCTTTTCTGCAGAAGCTTGCCAGCTTCTGTTATTAAAAAATTTTTTTATTATTATTTTTTGAGACAAGGTCTTGGTCTGTCACCCAGGCTAGATTGCAGCCTCAATCTCCTGGGCTCAAGAGTCTCCCACCTCAGCCTCCTGAGGAACTGGGACTACAGGTGCACACCACACCCCCTGCTAACTTTTGTATTTTTTGTAGAGAGGAGGTTTTGCCATGTTGCCCAGGCTAGTCTCAAACTCCTGGGCTCAAGTGATCCACCCACCTTGGCCTCCCAAAGTGCTGGGATTATAGGTGTGAGCCACTGTGCCTGGCCTCTTTTGGAACTATTGTTATAAAGTTTTGGAATAGCAGTTATGCTAGTTTCATAATGAATTCACTCAATTTACTAATTAAATATCATGTTCTAGGATAGCTTTTTATAGCACAGGAATTTTCATCTTTTGAAAGTTTTGGAAAACTTATAAAACCTGGGTCTGGGTGTTTTCAGGTAATAATTATTTATTTGTGCTTTTGATTTCTTTCTTGGTAATTAATCTACTCAGGTTTTAATCTTTTCTTAAGTAAATTTGAAAAATTATATCCTTCTGGAGATTTGTCTGTTTCATAAAGAATTACAAATTTATCAGCATAGACTCCTATAGGGTGATTTGCATTTCAACTAGGCAATTAAATACCTTAACCCAAAGAATAAATCCATAATACTGGTAATATTTTGAGTCATGCTCCACCTAGCTCATCTCAAATCACTCTGTGTGTAAAAGGTATTTCTTTACAGTATGTATGAAAATAACATATACACACTCACTAAAATACTCGGAGACACACACTCCATAAACCCACCATCTTCTGGAGAAGTGGTTCTACCACAGACTGAATCTCATAACAAAAATATTGTTTCTGTCCTCACTGCTCATACCCCACTCTTGCTAGTCGTTTGCCTCACTGACTTATTAAAAACTCAGATGATGAAGGGTTAGGATTTCAGAAACATAGGCCATCAGAGGAAGAAGATTTTATTTTTGTCTGCACACGAGCAATTTAAGAAAGAGAGGAACTGCCAATCTGCTACTAGCTGAAGGTGGTGGTAGCCATGATCCCTACATGCTCAGCACCAGGGCAGATGGGCTCCTCTTCCCATCCTTCTTGGGGCCTCTAGGACAATGTAGAACATCCAGAATCATGAATTCACAGGAACCAAGAACAGCAACATATTCACAGCCATGTACAGCAGAGGTCTGTAAAGGTCATCTTGCTCAGCTCCTGCCTGGATATGGGCTCCCTCAGCTTGCATGTCTCTAGAGACAAGTTGCTCACTACTGTGTGTTGAGGCCATCATTCCATGAGTGGGTGACTTTAACCAGATATCTTTCCTCACTGAGGGCTGAATCTCTCTTCGTGTGGTGTCATCTCCTTGGTTCTAGGTCTGTCCCCAAGAGCTTCTTGGGGTTGTTTTGGTAGGAAGGAGCAGAGGAGAAACATTTTTTTTGAGGGCCTACCATTTCTGGGCCCTGTGAAGTACTTTCACCACTACAATTTCCCCCTCATTCACAACCCCAACCCCTCTATCATTAGGCAAGCATTAGAACTGAGCATCAGGCACATGAGGTCATCTTTTATTCTTCCATTTATTTGTTCATTCACCATCGTTTTTGACATTTGCTATGTACCAGGCAGTCTGTTAAGGCACTGGGGCTTAATGGGTGCACTAGATGTGGTTTCTGTGCCCAAGTTACTTAGAGTCCAGTGGAGAAGAACTAGAGTGCACTGGGAAACCAGAGGAGGTGTCTAATTCAGTCTCCAGAGACAAGGCAGTCTTCAGAGGAGGGGATCTCTAATTTGAGAATCAACATTTAAGTCAGCCAGGGCAAGTGCAGTACAAAGAGCTCAATGACATCAAGCTGAGAATTGGTGGGGATGGGATTAGAACTCCAAAGCCAAGTCCCCTTTCACTGTCACCTCACCTCAAGGGAGGTACCTGGGCTTGGGTAAGTCCCATAAACAAATTATGGAAAGAAACAAGATGGGAGAGTCGAAGTGAGGGGATGAACTCACATTCCTGCTCATTTTTCACTGTGGATGGCTCAGGTTCAAAAAGGAGGGCTAGAGGTTAGGCTTAGGAAAAGATTTTCTCCTGAGAAGACCAGGAATTGGGGAGGAAGGGACCCTGGTGTGGACTGGGGATAGTGGCGGAACTGTCCAGAGAAAGAGGCTGACTAGCTCGGGGTGTGAGTCACCCTCTTTCTTTGGGCTTTCCCTGCTTATCCCCTACTCCTGCCATCACCTGCCTAGTAAGAGCCTCCACCCTAGTTGCCCTCACTTCTCTCCTGGGCTGACCTCCAGAGTTGATACTCACCCTAGCAACATCAAGCAGGAACACAGAGAACCAATGGGACTCCCTAACTGTGGTTAAGTGCACCCCTACTTTTCCCCAGGGGAGCACAGGCTCCACCTCAGCCAATGGGCAATACCATTGCACAAGAGCTGGCCGCCTAACTCAGTCTCCTAGGAACTCCACAGGACCAGCCTGGAGCTTGATCTCCCAACAGCCAGGCCAGGCCCTTCCTACTGGTCTGTGCTGCCTAAGGTCTCTGCTCTGGAGCTGAAGATTCAACAAAGACAGAGAATTCACACCTCAGACCCCAAACCTGCAGCCCACCTCAGGGGCAGCTCTGCCCAAAGCAGGATCAGGGAGTGGACTGTGGGATCTCAGTTAATCCAGCAGGTGGATTCTAAATATCAGAAATGAGGAGCCAAGAGTTCCAAGGAAGTGCAACTTTGACTGAGCACTTACTATGTGGGGATTTTTGAAGGATCAGTGGTACTTCTATGGAGTTTGTGGTAGAAGGCGAGGAGCTGGAAGAAGGAGAATGAGGTTTGAGAGAACTTGTTGAAGTGAGGATGTTATCATCCCATTTTAGAAGTAGGCATCGAGGGTTAGAGAATTTGGGTGACTTGTTCAAGGTCACTTAGCAGATCTGTGGCAATGCTGGGATGGTCATCTAATTCCAAATCTGGCTCTGTCTATTCACACCTCTGACTCACCTCTGCTCTACACCCAGGGGAGAGACAGATGGGATTCAATGATGGCTTCATGGAGGAGAGGACATTTGGGCCAGGCCTGGAAGGTCTGGAAGCAAACACCCAAGCAGAAAGTAGGAGGGCCTGTGATGGCTGAGGCTGAGCTCAACATGTGGGGTAGGGACTGTGATGCTGGCAGGTGTGGGGCTGGTGAGGTTGGTTCTGAAGTCTTGGAAGTTGGGGAGGGCAGGAGCCAAGTAAGATTGTGAAGTCTGGATCCTTGGAGATCCCCCAAGGGCACCGGACGGGTATGCTTCAGCTTTGTGGCTGAGGTGGCAGCAGGATGGTCCAAAGGGTCCAGCGGGCATGGAGGATGGAGGGCCCCAGAAGCATGTGGAGCACTCCAGGGAGTGCTCAGCCCTGGGCTCAGCTATGAAGTTTGCTGAGAGGAGGGACCCCTCATGCTGGGTGAGGCCTCAGGTGACCCTCTGTGACTCTACTCTCTCCTCTTCCCTGGGTCTGGCCTGTGCCCTTCTCACTGGGCTCTGTGGTCCCCTCCAGGTCTCCCATGATCCTCCTGTCAGCAGGGGCCTGACCAGGGCACAGACACCCATGCAAAGGTGGCTTCTCAGCTCCTGGCCCTGGTATGGACCCCACTGCTGCCCCAGAATGGTGGTGGCTCTCACTGGACACATCACTTTGTCACCTCATACCAAGGCCAACTCAGACCTCCAAGAATTGTTTACCTTCTCTTCTTAAAGCTCTGTATTAGTTTCTTAGGGCTGCTATCACAAATTGTCACAAACTGGGTGCTTAAAACAACAGAAACACCTTCTTCCATGGTTCTGGTGGCTGGAAGTCCAACATTAAGGTGTTTTCAGGGTCACACTCCTTCCTGAGGCTCTAGGGGAGAATCTGCGCCTGGCTGCTCCCAGCTTCTGGTGGCTCTGGCATTCCTTGGATTGCATCCAGTCTCTGCCTGCATCTTTCTATGGCCTCTTTTCCATCTCTCATAGGGACATTTGCCATTGGATTTGGGGGTCATCTGCATAACCTAGGGTGATCTCATCTGAAGATCCTTAATTACATCTGCAAAGACCTTTTTCTAAGTAAGGGCATGTTCACAGTCTCCAAGGGATGCGACATGGGCTCTCTTTGTAGGGGCCATCCCTCTGCCTACCACAACCTCCATATGTGGATTGTGAAGGAATGAGAGAGAGAGAGAGAAAGGGGCAGTGAGGGTGGCCTTGGCCTTGGCAGGCCAGTGTGCAGAGGTCTGTAGTAGAGGTGGGTGTGTGACAGTCACAATGGGGGAAGCAAGGATGCTGCTCTCAGGAGACCTGTGTGGTCTGGTCATAACATCCTTGACTCCAACGGTTCAGCTCAGAAGGGTGGGAACTCAGCTCTGCCTGTGGGCTGGGCTAAGCCAGAAAGGCTCCCTGGGGTAGTCTTGCCTGAGGAAAGACCAGCTGAGGGCTGCAGAGAGAGCGTACAGGCTGAAGACATGCTACTCATGCCTTTTTCATGCTGGGAGATCCCAGCTGTGCCTCTTGTAGGGTCTGGGGCTTTTTAGGGCAGGGATGGGCCTCCCCCCTCAACCGGGGAGACCCTTTCACAGAGGCAACATCTAGGGCCACGGTAAGGTTGTGGCTGCAGAGCACAGAGGGGAGGCACCAAAGGTCCTCACCAGGACCCCATGGCAGGGACAGCCAGGGAGGGGAGACGTGAGGCAGGCACACACGTCTCAAGGGCAATGTGGCCACCATTAGCCTTACTCACACTGTCCCATGGCTTGTCAACTCCTCTTCTCCATCTCCTGTCAAGTGAGTCCACCCCAAGTACCAAGCCAGGTTCCAGGACACCACCCTGCTCGCCCGTCTCCCTCATGCCCTCATCTGGTTGGGCACCAAGTCTTGCCCATCCCACTGCCAAGCTCCTCTCTTGTCTAACTCCTCAGGCCTTTGTCTCAGGCCATCTCCAGGCCTCATGCTGGGCCAGGACTCACCAATCCCTCCAGCCCCTGTCTATCTCTGCTGCCAGAAGGATCTTTGAAGAAAGCAAACCTGACCTCGTCACCCTATTAAGACCCTGCAGAAGCTCCCCACTGCCCACCAGTTAGAGTCCAGGCTCTCTCACTGGGCATTCGAGGCTCTCATCTGCCACCCCTCCTAGGGGCCTCTACTTTCCAGCAAGGTCAAACTGCTTGTGCTCTGCTGCCCACCCTTCTGTCTGACCTGTCTTTCCTCTCTTAGCTTCACATGATACTGCTTGTGCTTGCTCTGGGACCTCAGCTGCCACCAACTTCAGGAAGACCTCCCTGATAGCTCTTGCCCACTCCAAGTAGCTGCACTGTGAGGAGTATCTTGAGTTTGGGACTCACACTGCATCCCACTGTGGAGGACACTCTGGGCAGCCTAACTGGCCTGCAACCACCTTAGCAGTCCCCACTCCCACCCCAGCACTATGGGGCAGCCCACTTGTCTACTGTCTCTCCTTCCCTTCTCCTTCCTGGCTCCCAGGGCATTCCTGCCCTAACTTTTCCTCCTCAGATTTTTCTTTCTGTATCAAGATGGTCAGGGGCCTCATATTCTCTGTCCCTTCTTTATGTCAAAACCTGCTCTCCAGTGGGATCTGAAGCTCCCTCACACTTATGCAAAAAGCCTGATAATGGCTGTAGTTGATTCTTGGAGGAACGGTAGTGGTTATTCTGGCACATGGAGTAGGTGGGGAGGTTTTTTGGGCGCAGGAGTCTTCTTGTCTTCTTGAAGTCCCTCAAATCTGTCTTAGGTGCATCATCTATTCTTTATTTTTTAATTAAAAATTTTTAATTGAAGGCCAGGTGCGGTGGCGCATGCCTGTAATCCCAAAACTTTGGGAGGCTGAGGTGGGCAGATCATCTAAGGTCAGGAGTTCAAGATCAGCCTGGCCAACATGGTGAAACACTGTCTCTACTAAAAATACACAAATTAGCTGGATGTAGTGGTGCACATCTGTAATCACAGATACTCAGGAGGCTGAGGCAGGAGAATTGCTTGAACTTTGGAGGCAGAGGTTGCAGTGAGCCAAGATCGCGTCACTGCACTCCAGCCTGGGTGACAGAATGAGTCTCCGTCTCAAAAAATATATATATTTTTAAATTGATACATAATATTTGTATATATTTATGGGGTACACATGATATTTTGTTACATGCATAGAATGTGTAATGATCAAGTCAGGGTATTTGGGGTATCCATTATCTTGAGAATTTATCATTTTCATATGTTGGAAACATTTCAAGTTCTTTCTTCTAGTAATTTTGATATATAAAATACATTGTGCTAATTATAATCACTCTAGTTTGCTATGGAATATTAGATCTAATTTATTCTATCTAACTGTATGTTTATACCCAATAACCACCCTCTCTTTATCTCACTGCCCTATACTTACCAGCCTCTGGTAACCATCATTCTACTCTTTACTTTCATGAGATCAACTTTTTTAGCTCTCATGTATGAGTGAGAACATGTGATATTTGCCTTTCTATGCCTGGCTTATTTTACTTAACTTAATGACCTTCAGTTCCATCCATGTTGCCACAAGAGACATGATCTCATTATTTTTTATGGCCCAATAATATTCCGCTGTGTATATATACACACCACATTTTCTTCATCCAATCATCCATTGATGGACACTTAGGTTGAATCTGTAGCTTTGCTTTTGTGAATAGTGCTGCAATAAACATGCAAGGGCAGGTATCTTTTTTGATTTGGTTTCTTTTCCTTTGGGTAGATACTCAGTAGTGTGATAGCTAGACTAAATGGTGTTCCTATTTTTAGTTCTTTGAGAAATCTCCATAGAGTTTTCCATAGAGGTTGTACTAACTTACATCCTCACCAACAGTGTATGGGTTCCCTTTCTTCCACATTCTCACCAACATCTGTTTTTTTAAAAATCTTTTTTATGATAGCATTCTGAGTGGTGTAACATGATCTCTTGTGTTTTAATTTGCATTTCTTGGATGATTAGCAATGTTGAGGATTTTTTCATGTCTGTGGGCCATTTGTAGGTCTTTTTTTTTTTTTTTTAAATGTTTACTGATGTTCTTTGCCCACTTTTAAATGAGATTATTTATTTTCTTACTGCTGAGTTGTTTGAATTCCTTGGATATTCTGGGGCTATTAGTTCTTTGTTGGATGAATAGTTTGTAAATATTTTATCCCAATCAGGAGGTCGTCTCTTCACTTTGTTGATTGTTTCCTTTGCTGTGCAGAAACTTTTTAGTTTAATATAGTCCCATTTGTCTAGTTTCGTTTTTGTTGCCTATGCTTTTGAGGTCTTGGCCATAATATCTTTGCCTACACCAAAGTCCTGAAGTGTTTGCCTGTGCTTTGTGCTTTCTTCTATTGGTTTTATAATTTTGGGTGTTACATTTAAGTCTTTAATCCATCCTGAGTTGATTTTTGTGTATAGTGAGAGACAGGGTCTAGTTTCATTCTTTCACATATGGATATACAACTTTCCCAGCACTATTTATTCAAAAGACTGTCCTTCAAGGTATATTCTTGGCACGTTTGTTGGAAATTATTGGCTGTAAACACATGTTGGGATCTGCATGTTTCCTAAACGAAGGAATGAACACACAAGACAACACAAGACAAACATGGCGGCCACCCCGAATGACACGCTCCGCTTTATTTTATACAGTCGTTTGTGGAATGTTACCAAGTCACAAGACACATTGTTGTTTTCTGACCTTTCCCCGACTTTCTGGATTTTAAGATGTTTACACATAAACAAGCCCCAGGGTCTGCTGTTTGCAACTGGCTCCTTTGTCCTCCCTGTTTGCAGGGAAGGAACGCCCTGCTTCGTTTGCAAGAGCAGGACTTAGCGGGAACGTCTCGTTTGCGAGCACGTACTCCTCTACAAACATATGCATTTCTGAATTCTCTATTCTGTTTTATTGTTCTGTGTCTGTTTTTATTCAAGTAGCATGCTGATTTTGTTACTATAGCTTTGTGATATATTCTGAAGTCAGCTAGTGTGAAACTTTCAACTTTGTTGTTTTTGCTCAGGATTACTTTGGCTATTTAGGCTCTTTTTTGGTTCCAGTATAATTTTAGGGCTGTTTTTTCTATTTCTGTCAAAACTGACACTGCTATTTTGATAATGATTGCATTGAATCTGTAGATTTCTTTGGGCAGTATGGTCATTCTTTTTTTTTTTTTTTTTTTTTTTTGAGATGGAGTCTCGCTCCCATTGCTCAGGCTGGAGTGCAGTGGCATGATCTTGGCTCACTGCAACCTCCACTTCCCAGGTTCAAGCTATTCTCCTTCTGCAGCCTCCTGAGTAGCTGGTATTACAGGTGTGTGCCACCACACCTGGCTAATTTTGTATTTTTAGTAGAGACGGGGTTTTACCATGTTGGCCAGGCTGGTCTTGAACTCCTGATCTCAGGTGATCCACCTACCTCAGCCTCCTAAAATGCTAGGATTACAGGTGTGAGCCACTGTGCCCAGCCAGTATGGTCATCTTAATGACATTTATTCTTTTGATTTAAGAGCATGGGCTGTCTTTCCATTTGTTTGTGTCCTCTTTATTTCATCAGCGTTTTGTAGTTTTCCTTGTCTTTTGCCTCATGATTAAATTTATTCCTAAGTATTTTATTTTTAAAAGGTTATTTTCTTTTTTAATTGGCATATAATAATAGTACATATTTATGGAGTCCATAGTAATGGTTTGATACATACAATGTAGACTTTTTCTTCCACTAATTTTGGTTTTGGTTTTCTCTTGCTTTTCTCATTCCTTGAGGTGCATTGTTAGATTATTTGAATTCTTTCTACTTTGTTGATGTAGGCATTTATTGCTATATACTACCATTTAGCATTGCTTTTGCTGTATCCTAATAGATTTTGGTATGTTGATTTTCATTTGTTTCAAGAAATTTTTTGATTTCCTTTTAAATTTCTTTCTTGATCCAGTGGTCATTCAGAGACATGTTGTTTAATTTCCATACAGTTGTGCAGTTTCCAACATTCCTCTTGTTATTTACTTCTGGTTTTATTTTGTTGTGGTCTGAGAAGATACTTCATATGATTTTGATATTTAAAAATTCGTGGAGACTTGTTTTGTGTCCTAACATATGGTTTATCCTGGAGCATGCTCCATAAGCTGATGAGAAGAATGTGTGTTCTGTAGCTGTTGGATGAAATGTTCTGTAAATTTTTGTTAGGTATATTTAGTATAATGTGCAGTTTTAATTCAATGTTTCTTTGTTAATTTTCTGTCTAGATCAGCGGTGTCCAATTTCTTGGCTTCCCTAAGGCACATTGAAAGATTTGTCTTGAGCCACACATAAAATATACTAACACTAATGAGCAGTTGATGAGTTTAAAATAAATTGCAAAAAATCTAATAATGTTTTAAGAAAATTTATGATTTTGTGTTGAGCTGCATTCAAAGCCATCCTGGGCTGCATGTGGCCTGCAGGCCACTGGTTGAATGCTTGGTCTAGATGATCTGTTTAATGTTGAGAGATGGGTGTTGAAGTTCCCAACTCTTATTGTACTGTAGTCTACCTCTTTCTTTACATCTAATAATATTTGCTTTATATATCTGAGTGCTCTGATGTTGGGTGCATGTATGTTTAGAATTGTTATATTCTTTTGCCAAATTGATCCCTTTATCATTATATAATAATTGTCTTTAACTCTTTTTGTTGTTTTTGACTTAAAGTCTGTTTTATCTCTTATAAGTATAGCTATTCCTGCTTGCTTTTGTTTTTCATTTGCATGAATTTTTTTCATACCTTTAGTTTAAGTCTATACGTGTCTTTATACATGAGATGAGTTTCTTTTAGGAAGTGTATAGTTGGGTCATGTTTTTTAATTCATTCAGCCAGTCCTTGTCTTTTTTTTTTTTTTTTTTTTTTTTTT
>NW_016811643.1:2608677-2624789 GCF_001698545.2 Rhinopithecus bieti
TGTGTCTCAGTTCCCCTGGCTAGGAAAACGGATCCCCTTCCCCCTTGCGCTTCCAGGTGAGGCGATGCCTCGCCCTGCTTCAGCTCTCGCTGGTCAGGCTGCAGCAGCTGACCAGCACCGATTGTCCGGCACTCCCTAGTGAGATGACCCCAGTACCTCAGTTGAAAATGCAGAAATCACCGGTCTTCTGTGTCGCTCGCGCTGGGAGTTGAAGACTGGAGCTGTTCCTATTCGGCCATCTTGCTCCGCCCTAGTCCTTGTCTTTTATTTGCAAAGTTTAGTCTGTTTTTATTCACAGTTATTACTGATACATGATTTTATTAAATAATTTCTGGTGGCTGCATTGGGCTTGGTAGGCCAGTCCCTAGGCCCATACTGGGTACATGTGTGTGGGTGCCGGCTATGGTGGTAGAGGCAGGTTTGATGGGCCTGATCTCAGGCCCCTGGAAAAGTGTTTGGGTGCCAAAGGTGATGAACTGGGTTGGGTGATTCCCACACCCAAAGTGCTTAGGCACTGGGAAGGAAGAGTGGAGCCAGACCTGGCTCCTCAGGTCCCTTAGTAGTGTGTGTAGGCACTGGTTGTGTTAGGCAGAGGCAGGGTGATCCCTATGCTCCTGGTGGTATGTTGGGGTGGAGGTGCCACTGCCACCCTGCTACTGGGGAGCACAGGGTTGCTTTCAGTGGCAGCAGCAGTAGGCAGGGAGCTGGGGAGCATGCACTTTGCTTGTGCTTTGGCAGTGGCAGTGGCTGTGGGGCAGGGAAGTCTGTACTCAGGGCTTGTGAAATGCACAACAACTGCTGCTAGGGGCACTGGAATCCCTGCCAATGGCTTCTGTTTTGACCCTGGGATCATCCAGCAGCTGCAGAGGCTGGAGGTTGGGTAGCCTTTCCTCAGGCCATATGAAAATGTACTGTCACCCCTCTGTCGAGAGCTGATGCTCTCAGTCAACCTCTTCCTCTGCTAACCATTGGTCTGCAGGCTGCATAATCCACTCTGACTCTGGGCAGGACTCCTAAGATCTTCTAACCTGTAACTCTGTTTCTACCTCTATCCCAAGCATCCAGACTTGGGAAGCTGAGTGCACAAGGCCTCATACCGAAAGGAAGCAGAGAGGAGAAGTGAGTCAAGAAGCTTGAGATCTGACATAGCTTCTGGCAAGTGCCCTTGGGCCAGGGACTCTTATTTCCTCTTCCAAAGAAGGTAGGTGTTTGACTGGTGGCCTCTCAAGGCCTTTGCCTTCCTGCATCAAACTTGTGATGTTTCTAGTGAATTTTCTATGATTATAGTTTAGAAAGCTCTTTCATGTTCCCCAATTGGCTTGATTTTTCCAACACTTGGGAGGTAGGTGGTACCAGCCCACTTTAGAAACGAGGGAACTGAGGTTTGAGTGAGCAATCTCATAGCCAATTGGTAACAGAACCAGGTCTGGAGCTGGCCCCCTGACTCCTATCTCCTGAGCTCACCCTGATTGCTGGGAGCTGGAGGAGCTTTCAGTACTGGGAACATTGGGGCAGACTGTTTTCTCCAAATGAGGTAGGCATGGGACCAGGACAAGCCAGGTCTCCTCTACTCTTGCCCACTTTACTCACTCAGGCTAATACCTCCTATCCTGCTGTATCTAGTCTTAAAAATGGGTCTCTGTCCTCTCAGGGGGATCCACTGGCCTCTCCAACCTTAGCTGCTCTTCTAGGGAAGGGGCCAAAGAAACTTTCTGGTTTGGTTTGCATGTGTCCCCCAAAGTTCATGTATTGGCAACTTTATCTCCAATGAAACAATGTTGAGAGGTGGGACCTTTAAGAGGTGATTACATAATGAAGACTCTGCCCTCATGAATGGATTAATGCCATGATCACGGAGTGGATTCCTGATACAACGATGAATTTGGTCCCTTTTCCCTTCCTCTCTCATGCTCTCTTATCACTCCACTTCTACTGCAGGACGACACAGCAGGAAGACCCTCACCAGATGCTGAGCAGATGCTGGCACCATGCCTGTGGACTTCCCAGCCTCCAGAACTGTGAGCCAGATAAATTTCTTTATACATTTCCCAGTCTCAGGTATTCTGTTAGCCGCACAAAACACTAAATACCTTCCATGAGGTGGCAGGTAAGTAGGCCCCTGGCCCAGATGAGGAGGCTTCCTTTTCTTAGTGGGGCAGCTCTCAAATCTCCCATGCAGGGAGGGGGCGAATTCCTCCAGACAAGCTTCAGGGCCTTGGCCTTGCCTTAGTTGGGGGAAGGGTTCTGATTAGAGGTCTTTCAGTGAGAGGTGGTGAGCGGAGCCAGGCTGGCCCCTGACCCCTGCCTGTAGCCAGGTTGCCTCCCTGCACCAGGCGCCTTCTCCTCCTTAGCAGACTCACCTGGGGATCCATTCTTTAAGCCCCAAAGAAGAAAAGTCAGGGCCCTGAGGAAGAGAGCCACCAACTGCCTGATTCTGAAGAGTCTGCCCTGATCTGCCTGAGCCTGGAATCTGACTTTGGGAAGTTTGGGCATCGGGTCCCTGTTATAAGTTGTGGCTGGAGGGCTTCAGCCTCCTCTAGTCTCCTTCAGTTGGCCCCACCTCTGGCAGGCCAGGGGCTACAGGGAAGGAAGAGCCCATTTAACCAGCTCCTGCCCTGGCCAGTTCCCTCATTTTGGGTGTTATATGCCATATCTTGCTTAAACCTCACAACCCCGTGCAAAGTAGTGAACATCAAGCCCATGTTACAGATGAAGAAACTGAGGCTCAGAGAGGTTGTCCTTAGTCAAGGCTCAGCACTAGTAAGTGGCAGGTTTGGGACTTGAAATCAAGCGTGGTTCTGATCCCTACACTCTTTTTCCTATAAGATGCTTGGCCTGGGTACAGGTGGGTGGTAGTCCCTAGACCCCTGCAGGACTGTGACATGGGAAGGGGCACTCTATTCTGAGTCCATGGGGGCAGGACCAGGTTGAATGAATGCATGACTGAATTATAGCACTTGCTGTGCTGTTTAATTTTAAGAGAAGAAGGGGTCTTACTGAGAATCCACTGGCCTGACAGTCTGAAGGCCTTGGCGTGGAGCCCACCCTCCAGGGCCTTGCTGTGTGATCTTGGTCAGGGCCTACCTATTTATGGGTCTAATGTACAGGAAGGAGAGGTGGACACTATTCGCTAGATCAGCCTTCAGGCTGGGCATCCTGGCCTTAAGAAACTAGGCTGCAGACCCAACGACCTCAGGCTGCGGGCAGTGGGAAATCTGGCAAGAGGCATGATGCGGCTCCTGCATGTGTGTTGTATGGGAGGGGCAGATGAGAGGCCCTCAGGGTTTAGTGCCCCAGAAAGCTGGGAGGCCTCAGGCCACTGTTGGACACTGAAGCAACCCAGCTGTACAACCTTAGCCCCTCTCCCACCCATACACAAATTATTGGCTTCCGGGGGCTCTTCGGTCTTTGAATGAAGCTTTTGGAGAAGTCTGTCCTTCTCCATCCATGACTAGGCTGGGGCCCTGTACAGGATTGGTGGACTGGTGGCTCTTTGACCTCTCCTGGCAATGGGACTGGCCTTTCTCAGCAGCTTGAGGCTGCTTGGTCCGGCCAGGTTCAGCCTGCACTGCTCAGAGCCACCAGATGGCACCCAAGCACCACATGTGTCCAAGGCCACTGGGGCTCATGTCTTGCTGGAGGGACTGTGCCTGAGGAAGGTGCAGCCTGTGCCTGTCCGTAGGTAGTTTGAGGCGCCTCATCCTCAGACATCACTGGTGCACCCCTCTGCCCCGGCCATAGGACTGTCTGTGGGGCCATGCTGGTGTCAGGGCCCAAGGCAGGAGACCTGGGATCTGGTTCTGGTCCTGTGTGGTTGTGGCAAGTTGCTTTCTGTCTTTGAGCCTCAGAGTGCTCTTCTGAAAAACGGGCATAAAAATAACACTGATATCTTCATTCATTGATTCAGTCAGTCAGCACATGTTTATTGAGCACTTACTAGGCTAGAGTGTAACACACAGCTCCAAACAAGTGAAGCCTCGCAGGGGTGTTCAGAGGATTAAATGAGGTGATACCTATAATTTATTTAGCACATTTACTAACATACATGAAGATGGGCTCAGGTGGGTGAATGGCTTCTGTGAACTTTAGTGGGGCTGGGGGCCCATCATCATATTGACAACTAGACATCTCTGCACCTTCAGGCATGCAGTGCTCGGCCCTGGCTGTGACTGAGTCCCACCTAGTGTCCCAGGATGGGCTGGGAGGAGTAGAGGATAGGGCTAGGGCACCCCCTGCCAGGTTGAGAGCATCGTTGAGGCTCTGGGGAGCCCAGTTGTACCTCAGACCGCCAGGCTGCAGCTGAGGGTTGTGCCAGTCCCAGAGGTGACAGCAGCATATCCATGGTGTACCTGGGCCTGGGCAACCTGGAGAAAGCTCTGTGCCCCCCAAAGGGCTGGAAAAGTTTGGGCCACTGCGGAGAAAGTTGTGGGACGCATGGGAAAAAGTTGTAGCTCCTCAAACTTTTCTCACTGTGAGCTCATGGCTCTCTGTCCCTCAGGTCAGTTGAGTGATTTGCCAACAATTAGGCCATAATGAGCTGGACCTCAGGAGCCTGAGAGCCTCCCAGAGGTTCTTGGACTCAGCAGGACACCTGGGGCCCAATTACAGCAGCCTGGGCTGATGCCAGGTCCAGCTGCGGCCTGAGCCCCAAGGAGATGGGCCTGCCCCACGTGCCCACTTTGCTCGCACGGCTGAACTTTTAATGAGTGGAAATGGCTACTTCTCTTACTTGCTAGTAGCCCAGGCATGCCACCTGGGTCCTACCTGCTCACTCCTTAAAGAACCAGCAATTTCTAAAATATGACTTGCTGCAGTTTAAGTGATCAGCCAATCAACAGGTTACGTGGGGTCTAGACGCTGCCCCACTGTGCGACCCTGGACTGAGCCCCAGGCCTCTCTTGGTCTTAGCTCTCAGTGATAATAATCACAGGCTTGGCGTGAGGCCTAGATGAAAATAACACAAACTGTAAAGTGCTGGTTCCTTTCAAATGATCATTATTGTCCTTAATTATTGCATCATATTAGCCTGGACAGGACCTTGACTCTCGCCCTCACTCCTGGTGAATGAGAGCCAGCTCTGACCCAGGTGCTCAGAGGAAGCTGCATGGCCCCTCCTGGCTCTGCTGGCCACTGGCCTGCCCTCTGCTCCAGGCTAGGATGGCCTAGCAACCACTGTTTATAGGTCTCTCTCGGCTCAACTACTTTTTTTTTCCCCTCTTGCTCTGTTAACACCCTAGGCCTACAGACGGGCATCACTGACAGTGTTAAGAGCCCTGATATTATCAAGTCCAGTCCTTACTGCATAGATGGGAAACAAAAGCCCAGGGAGAAGCAGGGCCTGAGCTGCAACTCCTTCCTTTCCCAGGGCTTAGTCACAAGAAGGCTTCATGTGTATGCAGCACTTTAGCGTCATCTGGCCTTCTCGGTAGCCCTGTGAGGGTCGGTAGGCTGGCACCCATCTGTCCACTCACTTATTACGCCTAAGCTTGCAGATTCTAAAGCCAGACTGACTGGGCGGACATTCTGTCTCCACTGTTTACTAGGCATATCTCTGTGCCTCAGTTTCCTCAAATGGGAAAACACTAGTAATTACATCATATGATTGTTGTATTAAATGAGTTAGAATTCATGTGAAATGTTTGGAACTGGGCCTAGTGCAGGCTCTCAATAATTAATATCAGCTATCCTTCTGGTTATCATTCAGTCATTCAGTCAGCAAACATTTATTGAGCTCCTACTGTGTGCTGAGCTTGGTAGTGCTAGAACCTGGGGATATAGCAGTGAAGAAGACCGATCTTTGGAGCTCAATTTTGTGAAGGTGAGGGAGACAGACACATCAAGCCATAATTTCAAGACCAAGGATTTGGTAGGCTCAGGTGGGGGATAAGCAGGGGAATACAGCGGAGGGGCCTTGATCCTGTCTAGGGGGAGGGAGGCACAGTCAAGGAAGGCTTCTCAGAGGAGGCAGAAGTGGAGGTAGGCATTGGGCCCTGTGTTAAGTGCTTTATATCCACAATGTTAGTCTATCCTCACACAAAGCTGTGAGGTAGATGAAGCTCTCTTTTTACTGAAGAGGAAACTGATGGTTAAGTTGCTTGTCTAAGGTTACTCAGCCAGTAAATTATTGGGTCAGGATCCAATCCAGGGTTGTCTAACCACAAATTTTGTCCCTCTTCTTTTCCTGTGGGGGTGTTTGTGGTGGTGGTTATGATGGACAGATGGGGGAGGAGGTCCTACACAGACAGGAGGCACTCACAGGAAATTCTGGCTTTGCTGATGAGGGTGCAAACCTGGGGTTTTCTTTCCGTGGCTAGTACAGAGGTTGGATACCACAGTGGGTACCAGGACAGGCCCTGCCTCTGGCTGCCTGGGTTCCAACTCGCTTACTATCAGTGTGGTCTAGAGCAAGTCACTTAACTGCTCTGTGCCTCAGTTTCCTCTTCTGTACAATGGGGATAATGATAATAGCAAGTACTTGTGTAGCACTTGTAAGGGCTTTCTTTTAAGGATTTTACATCTATTACTCATAGGATCCTCAGATTCTATGTCTTTTTTCCTCAGGTGGCCATAATACCTGGGTAGTTTTAAGGAATAAATTAGTTAATATACGGAAGGCACTTAGAACAGTGCTTGGCACATAGGCAATGCTCAGTAAATGTTAGTTATTCTTATTCAGCACCACAGAGTGGAGTCCCAGGAGGCTACAGACAGAATTTCTAAAAATAATGAAGATGATTATGATAACACTAGCAACAATAAAACATACCCTCATAGTTTTACAGCACTTTTTAGGGTACAAAGACTTCCACAGCTATTGTTTCATCTGAGACTGAGGAGACAAGTGTGTCTAAAAGTGTACACAGAGAACACTTTTTATAAAGACATTCTTATTAGATCCTGTGGGATGTCTTTTTAAAAAGTGTTCTCTGTTCAAATAAGTTTGGAAAACACTGAATCAAACCAAGTTAAACAGTTTTCTTCTCGGAGAGACTCAAACTCACTAAACTCAGTTGTCAGAGCCCACAAAAGCAGAGGGAAGTACAACACGCAGTGTTTCCCCAAATTATTTGGCCATGGAATCCCTTGTTCTGAGGAGTTGTGACTCCTGGAAGACACTTCCTCAAACACAGGGGTAGGCCGGGTGTGGTGGCTCATGCCTGTAATCCTAGTGCTTTGGGGGGCTAAGGTGGGAGGATCACTTGAGGCCAGGACTTTGAGACCAGCCTGGGCAACACAGAGAGACCCTGTCTGTACCAGAAATAATTTAAAAAGAGAAAACACTGGGGTAAAGAGCTTTGGCTTTGTCACTGGCTGTGTGCCTTCAGGTCAAGTCATATGAACCTAGGCCTCAGTTTTCCCATAAGTAAAATGGGAATAAAAGTACACTCATGATGGGGCCATCACAGTGTTGTAAGAACTAAATGAGGTCACTAGAGTAATGTACACAGCCTAATTCCTGGCAAATGGACAATAAACGTTAGATTATTATTGCCGCGACACCCTATGAAATAACACCATTATTCTCCCCAACCGGATGGGGAGCTCAGTGGGTAGCTCCGGGGCCCTTCACTTTAGTGTGTCAGTGGAGCAACCTCACATCCCAGGCTGGGAGCCAGAGGGCGACTGGCTCTTTCCCTCCCCTCGCCATTCCCTTTTCGATGGATGAGGCCTCCGTTCACTGAGGGCCCCAGGCAGGAGACGGCCACACCCGGGTTTTTGGAGGGGCGGGGAAGGGCGCGTTTGGGGAGGGCACTGGGAGTGGGCTGGACTGACGCCCCTCTGCCCCCAGCCCAGTCCTCTACGGCGACTTCGCCGCGGGGCAGTGCGGGGAAGCGCCCTGTGTACAGCTCGTGGGGGCCTCCGCTGACAGGCTGGCAGGGACCGGGAGAAGGGTGGCGGCGGAGCAGGCAGCGGGCTGGTGTGGGGCCTGGGGGCACGGCCTGGCCTGCGCGGAGGCGGCGGCGGCACGACAGGTTGCCAAGGCCCGGCTGCCGGAGCTGCCCTCCCTAGGGTCTCGTTAGCTCTGTTCGGCCAGCCACCGCCGACTTGGCCCCAGGGACCCTGGCGACCTAGCAAACAGCCGCCGCGCGCTGACGAGGCCCGGGGGAAGAGGGCGGCAGACCGGATGGCGCAAGAGGGAGTGCCAGGCCGCGGGGACTTGCTGCGGAGACCGAGGGCGACCCAGCCAGGTGCGCCGGCCACCCGCAGCCTCGCGGGGGCGCCCGAGTCCACGGAATGAGCCCGGCGGGGCAGCCAGCCGTAGTCGAGCGCGGAAGAGCTACTCTGACTGTCGCTCGCTGGTCTCACCGCCCGGGCCTGAGCTGGGGCTGGGATGGGTGCCATCGAGGAAAGCACAGTTGATCTGCAAGTTAGTGGGTGGAGAGTCAGTAGGGAGGGACCGCGGGGCCGCGCTGGTCCTGATTCTTCCTCACTCAGCTATTTTAATAGCAACGAAATCTTGAAGGAGTGCTCTGAGGCTGATAACAGCTGTAGGAAAAGGTCTTGGGCCTTCAGATTTTTGAATGCTTCGCATTATTCAACTTTATTATCTGGCAACAGTCTTTAAAACTCAATGACCAATTCCAGTTCTAGCCTTAAACCCAGTTAATCCTTGACTATGAAAGCACCATCCTAAAGTTTACTTTCACTTGTTAGCTGCGTCTGTGGAAGTAGCCGAGGGTCTCAGGTAGTGCAGTAGCTCTCTGAATAGCCTCTCTTTCCTGAGAGAGGCAGCCTCAGCTGGTGTGCGGACCAGGCCTGGTGGGAGCGTGAGCTCACTGCTTAATAGAGCGGGGCTGTGCTTGTGAGGTCCCTTTGGCCTGAACTGTCCAGGATCTGCTGCCTGCTTTTCCTTTTTGTTGTATCGTTATTGCCTTGGCCCAGAAAGCTATGATGCTACCTGCCTGCAAATAGCTCATCTTTACTCAATACCCGAGTCCTCACCCCTTTTATACTGTGCTGCCTCTGTACTGTGATGCCTGATGCTTGTGTGGTCAGATTGCATTGGGAAGAGATCTCTTCCTTGTCTTATAAGGGCACTAATCCCATCATGAGGGTCCCACCCTCTTGACCCAGTCTAAACCTAATTACCTCCCAAAGGCCCCACCTTGTAATACCACATTGGGGATTCTGGCTTCAGCATAGGAATTTTGGGGGCACAGAAACCTTTAATCCACAAAAGATGGATTCCTGACAATAGTAACCACTCCCCATCAACCCCTAAGTGCTCATAGTCAGGGTCAGGTTAGACTGGAGTGGTATAGAGAAGACTTCACCACTGTTTAGAAAAAGGCAAGAAAGCTTAGCTAAAAGGGAAGTTTCTGGTCCCAAGTTTCTGGTACCTCCCTGACTCTTTAAAATGCTGTATTTTATAAAGTGTTTTCAATTTCCCTTTCAGATGTGCAGGCCAACCTCAAGGTGTGGGTTGCTTGGATTACAAAGGAACTTGAATTCTTTCATGTTTTTGTTTAAAGTATCATTAACATCATCTGAAGCCAAGATTGGCTGCTTTTGAGGACCTCTTCTGAACCCTGTACTAGGATGATAACTCTGAAAGAGACTGTTTTTAGGAAAGTCTGGTTTTGGGACCTTGCTAGCCATTTTGGAATTAGGGAATGAAGTGTATTGGCATGAGCAGCAACACTTTTGTGGCTGTCAGGCAGAGATTGTCCTTTCTTTTTTCCTTTATAAGTCACCCAGCCCAAATTGTTAGCTGGCAGATATTTTTATAGGGGGAGTGGGAGGCAGTTCCCAAGTCCCCTGTCCCTCTCTGCACCTAGTCTACCCTCTAAGATTGCAACCATCATCGTATCTTCTTATACATTACAATGCAGTAAACTTGGGCACATTGAGTGCCAATCATGGCCGCTGTGTTCCTGAAGGTACAGAGGTGGCACTGGGGCCAGGTTGCTGTCTGGAAAATGTCAGCCACTTTGGTGGAACTGCCCTTCCAACACCACCACCCCCCCGCTGCCCCTCCACAAAAAAAAAAACCAAGACAAATAGAGCAAACAAAACCACTTCTCCACGTAGACAGACTTGCAGGTCTGCTCGTGGTGACCCTCTCTTTAGCCTACATTGTTTCCGAGGCCTTCAACTGGCCTATTGCATGCTAAGGGCCTACACCTTGGCAGGAGCTGAAAAGAGAGGCTTTTCTCTTGCTCAGGGGAGGAGGGTGTGTCCTGGGTTTGCAGAGGTAGGCTTCTTGTCTATCCTGCTGAAGAAAGCAAACTAGACAGGAGTCAGATGTGGTCTGTACCTTCTTGCTCAGTCTCAAATTCACTGTGGCCTTGGGAGGATCAGTTCTCCATCCTTATTAGTATCTTGGGTGGAATAATCCTTAGGGAATCTTTCAAGTATTGAGTGTCCCTACACCCCCACCACCTTCTGCAACCAGGCCTAGGTGAGGCAGGAAGGAAGAAGAGAAAGTCTGGGTGCAGAGTGTGTAGTATGCCTCACACTACAGCCTGCAGGAAGGCCTTGGATAAGAAAGGCTGAGTAATATACCAGGGGGTAGGACAGAACAGAGCGAGGTTTGGGTGGGAAGATGACCTGATGAACCTCAGGTTCTCTCAAGGCTTTACAGAGGTGGGAGCAGGGCCATGGGTGGGTTGGCTACAGTGTCCCTGCCAAAGGGAATACTTGTTGCTACAAACTCAGCTCTTGTGGCAAGGCTCATATGAACTTGTGGCCATGAAAGTGTAAGTAGGGTAGAAATACGAAGAAGGGACAGGCACTTGGTCATGGCCAGGGCTGGAGTGTTGTTAATGTGTGGTGGTTGAGGAAGCTGGCCACAGGATGGTTGGATGGCTCATTCTACAGTCCTGTGCCCTGGGAGCCCCTCATGTGGGAGACAGGTGGTAGATGTCAGGAAGAGCTCAAGGTGGGAAAGGCAGGCTTGATAGACTATGTGTCAGGTAGGGCAGGGCCAGTTACTAAAATACTGAAACACTCGGTGTCATTTGGAAATGGCTGAGGCTCCAGGCACCCTGTGGCCCCCAGCCACCTTGGCCCTAGAATCCTGCTGGTGCTCACTGGCCCATACACTGTCTGCCCAGCATATTCCCTGGGCTCTGACCCTGGTCCCTATGTGTCCTCTTGACCAGGGTGTGCACCTGGACCTTGGTGGGAATTCACTTCCCCAGGGACAGTGCTGGAATCCCCATATACACTTCTGGCCCAAGGCTGTGTCTGCTGGACGGTGCCTCCCAGCATCACTGTCCCGTGGTGGTTTGTGGCAACCGTGCCTGCACTGTGAATGATATTAGTCGTTATGCATATTGACAATCACCCCTGGTAAAGGAAGGGGACAGTAGGGTGAAGATTTCTGCTCTGGGCGCCTGGCCTCTTCACAGTGGGGACAGAGGGCAAAACCTGGCAGGCCTGCAGTCTTCCTCAGCTATAGTGAAGAGGGTCGTGAGTGCCAAATCCAGCCCATAGGAGATCCCAGAGGAGACTCTGGTGACCCCTATGCCAGAGGGCAGGCCCATGAGTGTGGCACTGCAGACCAACACTTTCTTACCCTCCTTCCTTTGCCAGACCTGGCACAGCTGCCTGCCTCACTCCTGGGAGCCGAGTCCTACTGGGAGCTCACTCCTGCCAAGGCTGGGATCCAGTTCCTCCTCTCCCCTCTGTGGGCACTTGGCAGGCTGAAGTCCCTGCTTCCCTCTGCCAGTTCCTGCCAAAGCTCATCTCTCTGCGGCCTGTTCCTGGCAGTGGCTGCACGTGGATGTCTCTGCCAGGCAGGCCTGCTTCCATCGCTGCCATGGACCCCATTTCCCAAGAATCCTTTTTGGGTGGCACAATCCTGGGCAGAATTCTCCCGGGAGGTTCCTGAGTGCCTCCTTTGCTGGTTCGGCACCGATCATGGTCCCGGATTCCCCCAAACTCCTCCGGTGTCTGCAGGGTGCTTTTCAGCTCACAAAGCACTTTCATATTTTATCTCATTGGATGCTCAGCAGCCCCTCAAACAGCAAGTGGTGCCCTTGAGCCTGCAGGGCCCTGGAGTGGGCAGATTTCCTGAACCATCTGCTCTGACTCTGCCTTTGGGCCAGTGGAGAGGCCTTTGTGAGTCTTCAGGTTCTCAGTGGGGCAGGTGGCAATTCAGTAGGAGGTGGCCTCGGGCCTCTTCTTCTGGGGAAGCTGTCAGAGAGGGGTCATGAGACTATGTAGCCTCTTGTGGCCCCTGGTCCCCTGATCAAAAACCAGTAGGAAAAGTCTCTTAGAAGAGAAACAACTTTTGGGTTAATCTGTAGGGGCAGTAAGAAAGGGTTGGGGAGGTTGGGGCCCCAGCACAGCTGGGCCACGTGGATGCGATCTTGGCTTAGAGTGGGCACAGGAAGCTATGTGATGAAGGGGAGGCCCCTAGGGAGGAATCTGGGTACGGGGGATGGGGCTGGAATCAGCTACCTGGTCCGTAAGTTGTGTTGTTAAATTTGGAGAAAAACTGTTTTCCAAAATGGAGGCAAATTGAAGTTTGTAAGAGCTGGTGAACAAGCCATGCTTTCTTGGTTTGGTGCAAGCCATTTTCCAGGCAGGCCATTTCATCAAGACTCAGTGGTAATTTGGGATCACCTTGGCTCTCCCAGCTTGGCTGCCTGTTGCTGTCAGTGGGTCTGGGGGGCTTCAGGGCTGCGGAGGGCTTGGTGGTGTGGGAGTCCTTCATCTGAGGGCTGGTGTGTCCTTTGGGGGTCTGGAGCGTACTTCCGGGAGACAACCTCTTTTCCTCTGTCACCTCTGCTCCTCCCTCAGCCTCCCTGTGTTCCTTTAAGCAGGGGGTGTGGGAATAATTTCTTCTGAAGCTACTGATGTTCTCAATTTGAGAGAGGGGAACAGCATGGTGTGGCCTGAAATTAGTAGCCCAGAGGCTGAGGGCTGTGGCTCTGGCAGGGGTTGGTGTCCAGGGTTCCAGGAAGACTCCAATGCCCAGAGGACTCTCATGAAGTGACTGGGAGCAGATTGTGGTGGGGGTGACAGCTCAGAGAGAAAGACAGGATTGTCAGGATGCAGTTCTTTGCTGGAAGAGACTTCCCTTCCATGGGGTGGTGAGTCCAAGTGAGACCTTGGTTCCTCTCTCTGGGCAGAATCTTCCCTTCCATTGAGATTATCCTAAAGGTCCACCCCACTGACTCCTAGCGTCCTCTTTCATGGTAAGGAAGTCTGATTGGCCTTTGGCTTGGCTGACCTGAGTCAATTCTTCCAGAGCTGTCCTCATGCTGCAGCCACTGCTGTCCCACAGCAGCTGTGGGTCATCCTTCAGCTACAGATCCTCCCATTCCCCTTGTCTCCCCTGTCTGTGTGTGTGCACACTTCTATGTAGGCAGGTTTGGGGTGGGCTTGGTCTGTTACTGCGGGGGCCATGGGCAGTTGAATTCAGTCTGGTCATGCCACAGAATTATTTACACTGAAAGCCTAAAACCCTCTAGCGAAAGGTTAGATCTTTAAGTCAGACTTGTTTGGCAGGTCAGTGAGATGACAGGAAGGTTTGAGACCTGAATTGGGTGATGGGGTACAAAGAAGTCATGGCTGTTTTTGGATCTAAGGCCTCTGTAGGGAAGTGAGATCCAGACAGGGTAGAGGCTGGTGATTCTTCTCAAGCCAACTCTGTGCCAGGCCCTATTGTGGCTGTGGAGGAGCATAATTAAAACTCTGTGCTTTCCAAGACTTGAAGTCTGTGCACTGCCCTTACTACGATACTCAAACAAAGGAATGAAAGTTCCTCTCCCAGGTCCATGATTCAGAGGGCTCTTAGGGGTATGTGTGTAGAAGGCAGTTTGCTGCTCATACAGACATTTGGAGAAACTCTGGTTCTATCTCTTCACCCCCACACCGGCATCCAGGAAGACATATGGGCAGACTGGTGCGGGCCAGCATGTGCGGGGATGCTTCTTTGCTCTGAGCTTCTGCCAGGTGTTAGGGAAATCGCTGTGTCCAGCTGCCCCAGAGCTGGGAGTCCTTCAGATTTACCAGAACTTTCTGACTACAAAGACTTCCTGCTTACTGTTTTGATTCTTAGGATTATGATATTATTTTTGCTTTCAGTGCTCACACCCCCAGTCTGAATCTGGGGCTGCTTCTCACCACTGCCAGCCTTGAGGCAGAGAAGGTAGGCTCTTCTCCCATTTGTGCTCCCTCTAAATGGTTGCATAGGTACTCGCTTGCAGAAGCATTACTACCAATAGAGGAAAAATGAGATGGGGTGGGCAATTTACTTTTATTTTTATTTTATTTGAGACAGGGTCTTACTCTGTCACCCATGCTGGTGTGCATTGGTGTGATCACAGCTCCTGGGCTCAAGTGATCCTCTTGCCTCAGGCAATTTTAAAAAAATGTCACATTTGATTGGCCAAGAACCTCCCCTCCGACCCCCACAACGACCTACCCAGCATTTACTCCTGAGTCTGAGGACACTTCCCGCATACCAGCCCCTCTGCTGTCCTGAAAACCTCACCTCCTGGAAGCTGGCTCCTCCCTGATTCAGGGCCCAGCACAACATGAGAAAAATGGAACAGCGCTGCCCACTGTATTTGGAGGCCTCCCTCCTCTGTTTTATGCTGGGCCCCTTGAGCAGGACTTACGTCAGAGCCAGTCTTCCTTGGCTGACTCAAAGAGACAAACTCCTGGGTCAGTCCTGAGGACAAGGAATAGTGGGTGGGGTGAGGGAGGGGCTGGCAACAACTGGAGTGTGTCTGGCCACAAGCTAGACCATGGCTGCAGCTGACGGCCATCCTCAAGCTGGTGCCAAAGCTGGAATAGGTCTGTTCATTGCCAGAGTGTTGTTATTTCTAGGCCCTGTCATACATATACACATGTGCATGTAGTACATGTATTATGTAAATAAACACACACACACACACACACACACACAGACACACATACACATCCATTCTTCTGTCTGACTACCTACTTACCTATCTTCCTTAAAAACCATGAGTTCATACTGATACTACCAATTCCAATGCAACGCTCTAGGGTTCATTTTAACCTTCTCCTTTTCCATATATCTAATTTCCTTCTCCAACAGTGAAAAACCTAGTTTCAGGTACCCACAGTATATTACTTATTTGCTTAATCCTAGAATATACAGAATGTAGTTTCAGAATTGTTAACCCAGAATTTTGCCCTAGCCTGAGAATACAGAGGCAAAGTACTGGTTCAAAACTTCCATTATCACCCCCTACCCACACCGTGTTTTGTTATTCACTTAACCTACAGTTCGGTTCATTTGCTTCCGTATGTATTCAATGCTAGAGTTTCCTCCTTTTAGCCTTGTTGATTGTATTTACTAAAAAAACCGAGTACATGAAACATTAACATGGTTCTAAAAGTCAGAACAGATCTGTACAAAACATGAACTCAGAGAAGTGTCACTCCCCTCCATCATCTCTATCCTGCTCCCACCATCTTATTCTTTTCACTCGTCAGGCTAAAAGAGACATCAGAGAAAAATATATCCTAATATGTTGAGTTTATTTGGGAGTAAGCAAAAAGGATTATAATCTGGGAAGCACAGCTATAGCAAGCCATAGGTACAGGTACATCAAGCCAAAGGTTAAAGGGAAATTTTTACTGGCAAGGAGAAGTTACGTAAGCTACTTGAAGACAGAGTTCATTTATTCTGGAGGCTCAAAGCTAGAATTAGCATCAGTTCATTGGTGGAGATGCCGTTGCTAGGCAAGTGTTCTTTTGAGAGCATCTTATCAGAATTGCTACAGTCCTAGAGAATGTGTAGTGATAAACCTGGTCATAGAAATATGTGCATACATGTAAAATGTAGATCATGAAAAGAGATATAGACCAATGGAACAGAACAGAGTCCTCAGAAATAATACCGCACATCTACAGCCATCTGATCTTTGACAAACCTGAGAGAAACAAGAAATGGGGAAAGGATTCCCTATTTAATAAATGGTGCTGGGAAAATTGGCTAGCCATAAGTAGAAAGCTGAAACTGGATCCTTTCCTTACCCCTTATACGAAGATTAATTCAAGATGGATTAGAGACTTAAATGTTAGACCTAATACCATAAAAACCCTAGAAGAAAATCTAGGTAGTACCATTCAGGACATAGGCATGGGCAAGGACTTCATGTCTAAAACACCAAAAGCAACAA
>NW_016811643.1:2625554-2636513 GCF_001698545.2 Rhinopithecus bieti
AAAAAAAAAAAAAAAAAGAAAAGCATGAGATGTATAAAAGATGAAGGAATTTCTCATGGAGTTATTTTAGAAAGTCCTTGAAATAGTCCTTATCTCAGACGTGCAAGCATGAGCTGTGCTCCTTTGTGTATTCCTGGCTCCAGTTTGCTTGGGTCTGACAGATGTGACTTTATCTTGCTATCTGCAACTTTAGTCACTCCATTTCCACCCACACCTGTATGGAACCAGATTCGTTAATTTCTGGGTTTCCTTTCTTAAGTTTCTTTTTGTATAGTTGTGCAGACAAATATATATTTTCTTATTCCTCCTTCTTTCTTGCACAAAATGTGGCATACCATAAACACTTTCTCACACTTTGCTTTTTAAATTTAACAGCATATCTTGGAAGCCATTCTATATCAGTTTACAGATGTCATCCTCATTCACTTTTATAGCTGCAGACTATCCCATTTAATGATGTACCGTAGTTCATTCAACCATTTTCCTATGTAAAGTCCTTTTGGTTGTTTCTAATATTTTTCAATTACAAATACTGCTACCTTGAAAATCCTTAAACATATGTGTTTTTGTATATATTTGAATATGTATTACCAGGATAAATTATAGTAAGGAGGAAAAGCCTATGCCATTTTGTTAGATATTGTCAAATTCTCCCCCATTAGGGTCATACTAATTTCCATTCCCATCAGAAATGCTTCAGTGTCTATTTTCTTCAAGTCTTGCTAACAGAATGTGTTAGTGTATGTTTACATTTTTGCCAGTCTGCTAGGTGAGAGATAATATGTCAGCATTATTTTAATTTGCATTTCTCTTATTATAGTTGAGGCTGAACGCTTTTTCACATGTTTAAGGGACATTTTGATTCTTTTTTTCAGTCAATGTCTATGTATGTCTTTGACCATTTGGCCATTTTCTATCAGGTTTTGAAACTTTCTTCCATCAAGTTAAAAAAGTTATTTATACATTAGAGATATTACACATATATCTATGTTATATATTACTGATCTTTTCTCTCAGTGTGTAATTTATTTTGGGATTTATTTTATTTTTTTTTCCCGACAGAGTCTCATTCTGTCACCTAGGCTGGAGGGCAGTGGTGCAGTCTTGGCTCACTGCAACCTCCCTCTCCCAGGTTCAAGCCATTCTCCTGCCTCAGCCTCCTGAGTAGCTGGGATTACAGGCACGCACCACCACGCCCGGCTAATTTTTGTGTTTTTAGTAGAGATGGGGTTTCACAATGTTGGCCAGGCTGGTCTCAAATTCTTGACGTCAGGTGATCTGCTCGCCTCGACCTCCCAAAGTGCTGAGATTACAGGCGTGAGCCACCACGTCTGGCTGGGATTTTTCTTTTTTTGAATAAAATAATTTTATTTTTATATAATAAAATTTATCGGTCTTTTATTGTTTTGGATGAGTTCACTTCCATTAAATTCAGAAAAGTGAAATTATGTATGTGAACTTAATGTGAGTTTTAATAACCTACTTTTCAGTTTTTCAGTATTTTAAATATTTCTTTAATGTTCTGGAAAAAATAGCCACTAGCAAATACAGAAATACATGTACACAGGGGCACACATTTTTCCTTTTCTCTCTGTCTCCAGTATGGGTCAGTGCAGCACTGAGCAGAGGCCTATGGCCCATCTCAGTCTTTCATTAGAGCCAGTAGCCAAAACATATCTGTCCAAGAGCTATGACAGCAGCAGCAGTTTGTGGAAGCCTCAAACAACTTAGTTCTAGAGTTTCCACCAAACTTAATGGTTCCCCATAGTGTACACTGTTTCACTGAGAGAAAACAGTCAGTACTTCTTGGTTATCCACCTCCTTAAGAGTTACAATAACGATGGCAAGCTATGGGAAAACTTCAACTTAGTAGATTTAGTTCTGAGGCCTCCGCTAAACTTAGTGGTTCCCTATGCTCTACAGACTCTTATATTCACAGAATATCCTCACCACTTTTTGCTAGTTGCCTACCCTCTGTGACATATCATTGCCTCCCCCTTCACATACCACTGTCCAGTGTGGCAATATTCTACTCACAGCCACCTCCTTCTTTTACTTAAAAGAGGAGAACCCCATAATTGCTTTACCTCTGTTAAGGAACTACCATGCTCTTCAGATCTTTTTTTATTTTTATGTTTTAACTTTTTTAACATTTCAATGGTTTTTTGGGGAACAGGTGATTTTTGGTTACATGGATAAGTTCTTCAGTGATAATTACTGAGATATACCCATTACCTGAGCAGTGCACACTGTACCTAATGTGTAGTCTTTTATCCCTCGTCCCCTTCTCAACATCCCCCCTCGTCTTCACAGTCCCTTATATCATTCTTATACTTTTACGTTCTTGTAGCTTAGCTCTCACTTATAAATGAGAACTACAATATTTGGTTTTTCCATTCCCAAGTTTCTTCACTTAGAATAATGGTCTCCAACTCCACCCAAGTTGCTGCGAATGCTATTATTTTGTTCCTTTTCATGGCTAAGTAGTATTTCATGGTGTATATCACATTTTCTTTATTTGTTTTTTGGTTGATGGACATTTAGGTTGGCTCCATATTTTTGCAATTTTTGCAAATTGTGTTGCTATAAACGTATGTGCAAGTGTCTTTTTCATATGATGACTTCTTTTCCTCTGGGTAGATACTCAGTAGTGGGATTGCTGGATCAAATTATAGTTCTACTGTTAGCTCTTTAAGGAATTTCCACACTGTTTTCCATAGTGGTTGTACTAGTTTACATTCCCACCAGCAGTGTAGAAGTGTTCCCTGTTCACTGCATCCACGCCAACATCTACTGTTTTTTGATTATGGCCATTCTTGCAGGAGTAAGGGGGTATCTCATTGTTGTTTTAATTTCCATTTCCCTAATGATTAGTGATGTTGAACATTTTTTTCATATGTTTGTTGGCCATTTGTATATCTTCTTTTGAGAATTGTCTATTCATGTCTTCTGCCCACTTTTTGATAGGATTATTATTTTTTTCTCGCTGATTTGCTTGAATTCCTTGTAGATTCCAGATATTAGTCCTGTGTCTGATGCTTAGTTTGCAAATATTTTCTCCCATCCTGTGGGTTGTCTGTTTACTCTGCTGATTATTTCTTTTGAAGTTTTTTAGTTTAATTAGGTCCCATCTATTTTTGCCTTTATTGCATTTGCTTTTGGGTTCTTGGTAATGAACTCTTTGCCTAAGCCAATGTTTGGAAGTTTTACTGATGTTTTCTTTTAGAATTTTTATGGTTTCAAGTCTTAGATTTAAGTCTTTGCTCCATCTTGAGTTGATTTTTGTATAAGGTGAGAGATGAGGATCCAGTTTCTTTCTTCTACATGGTGTTCTTTCCCCACTTTATGTTTTTGTTTGCTTTGTCAAGGATCAGTTGGCTTTAAGTATTGGGTTTATTTCTGCGTTTTCTCTTCTGTTCCATTGTCTACATGCCTATTTTTATAGCAGTGTCATGCTGTTTTGGTAACTATAGCTTTATAGTAGAGTTTGAAGTTGGGTAATATGCCTGCAGATTTATTCTTTTTGTTTAGTCTTGCTTTCGCTGTGTGGGATCATTTTTGGTTCCATATGAATTTTAGGGTTATTTTTCTAGTTCTGTGAAGAATGGTGATGGTACTTTGATGTGAATTGCATTGAATCTGTAGATTGCTTTCAGCAGTATGGTCATTTTCACTATATTGATTCCACCCACCCAGGATCTTGGGATGTGTTTCCATTTGTTTGTGTTGTCAATAATTTTCTTTCAGCAGTGTTTTGTAGTTTTCCTTTTAGAGATCTTTCACCTCCTTGGTTAGGTATATTCCTAAAGTATTTTATTTTTTGGATACCGTTCATTTAATTGTTTATAGATGGTTCATACCTAAAAAGAAAAACTAAAAGTTGCCAATTATGTTATGCTATCACAGACTTGAATTTACCTTTAAGCTTCTCAAAGAAACAAAATCTGTTCAGACGGCTAAATTGCCTTCCTCCAGACGTGCCAGCCAATAAAAGGTAAAAAACAAATACTTATCCTGATGGTGGGTATGATTTTGGGTTGGCCCATGATTTTGAAATGCTTTAAAAACAAGGAGATTTTCTGACTGCTACAGGAATCCTTATAAAATGGACAGCAAATTAAGGAACCCTGAGAAGTTTTCCATTACCTAAAGAAATGGCCATGATAAATGTAGAATTTAGCGAAAGTGCTTCATGATATTACCCATAATACAAGAGATAAATCTGCCATGATTTTTATTTATTTTTTATTTTTTAACTTGTATTTTAAGTTCAGGGGTACATGTGCAGGTTTGTTATGTAGGTGAACTCATGTCACGGGGGGTTGTTGTACAGATTATTTTGTCACCCAGGTATGAAGCCTAGTATCCATTAGTTACTTTTTCTGATCCTCACCCTCCTCCCACCCTCCACTTTCTGGTAGGCTCCAGTGTCTATTGTTCCCCTCTCTGTGTCCACATGTTCTTATAATTTAGCTCCCATTTACAAGTGAGAACATGTAGTATTTGGTTTGCTGTTCCTGTGTTAGTTTGCTAAGGATAATGGCCTTCAGCTCCATCCCTGTTCCTGCAAAGGACATGACCTTGTTCTTTTTTATTTGCCATGGTATTGAACCAACATTGGTAGTGGTAATTTTAGGAAGTTGCATTGATGTTTCCAAAATATGTCAACCTGAAAATGACACAATCCTGGCAAGATTTTAAGGATAGGTCATGGACAGGAACCGAAGTCTCACCGCCCCTGTGAACATCTCCAAATGTGCTATGAGTGCATTCTGGTTATTTTTGTTTATTCTTAGGGTTAGTTGATGTTTTACCTTACTGGAGAGTAGTGGCTGTAGTGGTAGGAACAAATTTGCTTAATTTTGTTGTATTTCTGACCTGGAGAATCCCAACTTATTTTGTAGTTAAGAGGAACACACATATCACTGGTACTGTTACTCAGAATCTCTACTGATCTTTATCATCCACAAACTTCAGGGAAAAGACAGGACTAAAATTATAAAAGTATAATTATCAAAGCTCTCAAAACCCTCAAACTCCTAAGGCTTGAGGAGTGCTATTGGTGTTGATGGAAGTAAGACCAGTTTTCAGGACCGACAGGTGGCCAACATTGGAATTCATAACAGGCTGCCTCACTACTTGCAATTCTAGATTCTACACTTTGAGTACAAGCTGATATGACTCATTGCTGAGGGGTACTCACAGTCACTCCAGCTTTATCACCAACAGGTAAACACTGCATTTCTACAACAGCCACCTGTGCAGGCCCTGCATGCTCTGTAACTTGGGGATTTGGTCTTCTGAAAAGGGCACCAGAGAAAAACTGCTCTTAAGCCCCTGTTAACTGACACAGCAGTAGAACTCCAAGGTGTTGATCCTTGGATTCATGTTTTTCAACTTCAGAGACACACATCACTCCTTCTTGACCACTGGGCATCCATCCCACCAGGAGCTCCTAAACCAAGAGATGTTAGAAATCCTCCAAAAGTGCTGACTGCAGAAGTTGGTAGCTTCTGCTCAAGATGACAGAACAAGATTAACTTTTGTATTCTTCAGCACCTTTTTTATTTTCCATTATCACACTTTGATACCCTCTGAAACATTAAAACACCTTCTAGAATGCTTATCTGATCAACTTGATCTTTGTCTTATTAATTTTGACCTCTGTCGTCTCCTTCTACCACTTAAGAAAAAACCAAAACTCCCTTGTGCATCTTTTTCAAACCACAGCTACTGCCCTGAATTTAACTAATTACTGACAAAGTCTGGTAAGTATCGCTTCACTTCAGACACCAGAAGGAAGTACAGGCCCTTTCTAATACTTAAGTTTGCCTTACACCACAAATCCCAACCTTCAGTCCTGTAAAAACTGGAGCTTGATGTCACATCAATGGAATGCTTCTGCCAATGTCATCACAATCCTTTCAGCACGACCTGACTGTCATGAATGAGCACTGATATGGGACTATCCTTGCTACAGCTACCACTCTGTTCTCTTCAGAGACACTCTGGCTTACTTCTCAAATACTGTTTAACACTACTCAAGAACAGCCCACAAAAAATTCTGACTCAGAGCTGTTGTGCTAAAATGAATTTTCTGTTTGCATACAATCTGTGCCCCACTAAGATGCTACCAAAGCAGACATCAGGCTTGTACTGCCTGCTGTAATATAGGAAGTAGATGTTTCTACATCAAAAAATATTCCTTTCATACACTGCTAATGTATTCATGCAGCCCATTAGATAGATGTACTAAAACAAAGTTAGCCAGTTTTAAATATAATTTTCTATTTATGTGCTCTTTGAAGTTATTCATATTAAAACAGGTATGATCATTATCTTTTAATACACATTTTACAACTTGTGTGGTTATTTCTTGAGAATAAGCTGACAGATTTGGATTGATGGGTGAAATGTAAGCATATGTGTTAAAGGGTTAAAAAAGAATCTATAATGCTAAACTATTATCCAGTGAGGTTTTATTGGTCTATAATCCCAACAACAGCCTACCCATTGTCATCTTGCTCACACCCATGCCTGCACTGGAATTAGCTAGCCTTTTCATCTTCGTTGGAGCGGGAGGTGATCCAGCAGGAACAAATGGCGCCATTTTTTCCCTAGTTAGAAATTCTTGGGTTACTGGTAAAGGTGAACTTTCCTTCTGTCATTCAGCTGGATTCTAGACAGGAGCTGGAGTGAGGCAATTTAAAATGCTGCTTTCTGGAGAGGCCTGGAGAGACTGTTCTCTGTGCTCTAGAGGGGGCTGTTCATGAGAAGAGGGAGCCTGAAGGGGCGTTGTCATTGTTGTTCTCTCCTGCTACCCCATGCCTCACAGAAAGGTCCACAGTCCAGGAAGAGGGAAGGGGGTTCCTGTGTTTATGCCACTTGTAGACGGCACAATACAAACATGGCTGTGGAAAGAGAAAAAGAAGAGGTTATCATCAGACACAGTGAATGGGAAATAATTTCAGAGAATCAGAGAACTGTTAACTAGAAAGTGAGGCTGAGGAAGTGTCTTATGAGAAATGGACAAGGCCTCGATTTACACAGTAACAAGAGGACAGAGAGAGAAACCCAGAGAACAGGCAGTGGCTGGCACAGAGGCGGCAGGGCTGAGAGGAATGAAGTGAGTGTCTCCCACACAGTGAGCTCTGAGCTGCACCATCCTGAGTGCAGGGGAACGCCAGAGCGAAGAGCCCCACCTCCTCAAGGAGGCAGAATCTTTCCACATTTTCTCTAAACTCTCCTTCCCTCCCAAATAAAATGGCCCTCTCTGTCCCATGGCCTCTGCCTCAACTACAGAAATATCTGTCCCCCTGGGGGTGGGGAAGGAGAGATGTGTCAATACTGGTGAATGGCTCCACTGAGGGCAAGCAGGCTCGCTGGGCAGGCGGGGGACTACCAGCATCCATCTGAGCAGCCCACTCTCAGCATCCAGGATGACACAGAGGGAACGTAAAAGCCTGTCCCACAGTCCTGGAGGGATGTGGGCAGGAGACTGGCCCCTGACACCAACTCAGATGCTCTTTTCCACTTTCTCTCCAATTTCTCAGGCTGATTCCTCAGGTTCCCCATTTCAAGGTATGACATAATGACAGAATCTTACTTCAGTTTATCGGGCTACAGGAGTGGTGTCCCAAGGCCTCACACAGATGCCTCACTCCATCCTCTCTGAGGAGACGATACCTTAGATTAAACTCTTCCAGAAGCTAAAGGTTCTTAAGAGTAGAGGAAAGAGTCTGACAACAGGCTTCAACATTTTTCAAACTGTAAGAGAGTCGTGAGGTGGAAAATATTTTTGGACATCTCTGCCTTTGTAGAAGACAGAAACTAACTTCACATTTAAGTTAAAATAAAAACTAAACAAAACTGTGTGTGTGTGTGTACTGTTTGCAAATGATTCTGGAAGGACACACTCCACGCAGGTAGAAGTGGACTCCATTGTGAAGGGGAGTGAGAGTGATGGAGGAGGACGAAGTGGGCCTTTCATACTTTATTCTGTATACCCTTGTACCACTGGCTTAAAAAAATAAGCATGCGGGCCCAGCGCGGTGGCTCAAGCCTGTAATCCCAGCACTTTGGGAGGCCGAGGAGGGCAGACCACCTGAGGTCAGGAGATCCAGACCATCCTGGCTAACACGGTGAAACCCCATCTCTACTAAAAATACAAAAAATTAGCTTGGCCTGGTGGTGGGCGCCTGTAGTCCCAGCTACTCAGGAGGCTGAGGAGGAGAATGGCGTGAACCCAGGAGGCAGAGCTTGCAGTGAGCTGAGATCACTCCAGCCTGGGAGACAGAGCAAGACTCTGTCTCAAAAAAAAAAAAAAAAAAAAAAAAAAAGCTTGCATTTGCATGGTACCTTTGTAATGACCAGTTAATAAAGAACATGGAATATGAAAGAATTAGAAGGCCTGCCACTGAGTTGTTCAAGAGATGTAATTTCTTGTAAATGAATATCTGTGGTGACTGAATCAGATAACCTTGATGCACCATTCATACTCTCTTGGTCTCACCCATCTCAGCACCTCTCCTCCAGCCTGTACTACAAACCTCTTGCCTCCCATCCTGGGGTTCCCTGTTGAGGCTGTTGCTGAACTGCCCTTAGTGCTTTTACGTTAGCAGCCTGTAAGTGCAGGGATTCATATCCCACTGGGTAAGCCTCTGGCTAGTGGGTGCATTCTTTACCATTTCCCCCCATGGGTGGTCCAGAGGATGCCATTTATATGGCTCATTAGAGACTGCATCTGTGGAGTTGTGCACTTGGGGAGAGCCAGCCTGTAAGGTAGACTCCTGTTGGCTCTCTGCTTCCCTGCTTCATTCCTCTTGTCCAGCTTGCCTGCTCCCCGGGGTCTAGCTCCCTAACAAAGTAGGAGCACATGAGTCCTCTGCCTCAGGCTCTGTTCTCTAGAGAGCCTAGGCTAAGACACCACCTTCGTCACTAGGTTCCCGAGTTTCTTTAGATGCTTCAGAGCCCATTTTCCTTCCTTCCTTGCCACTGCAGTAGTGAAGGGCCCTGCTTCTTGAACAGGGGAGGTGGAGTGGCAGAAGTCCTTAATTTAGTCAGAAGTCTTACATTCTAGTCACAGTTTTGTCAACTGTTAACTGCGTGATTGGCCAGAAGATTCAAATTTGAATATATCCTTTAACTTACTATAAAATGGGGATTTCCTAATGCATCTTATGGGGATGTCATAAAAGCAGATCATGGAGAAGGGGGCACATTATAACCTGAGAATCCCTTTACAAATACACTAAAACAACCGACCATTTGGACTTTACAAGATGCTTTAAATTCTAGCTCATTTAATTCAACCTTAAGACTCTTCCGCTGTTTTATTTCTCTCTCTTTATTTTTAGTCTTTCTCTTTGTCTTTCTCTCCACTTTTCCCTCAATCATTTGACTTGTCTTTCTCATCCCACACAAAGTTTCAGTTAGGGCAAGGAATGAGTTCAGACTCACATTTCACTCCCAGGTGGGCAGTCTTTTTTTTTTTTTTTTTTTTTTTGAGACAGGGTCTCTCTCTGTCACCCAGGCTGCAGTGCAGTGGCGCAGTCTTGGCTCACTGCAAACTCTGCCTCCTGGGTTCAAGTGATTCTCCTGCCTCAGCATCCTGAATAGCTGGGATTACAGGTGCCCGCCACCATGCCTGGCTAAGTTTTGTATTTTTTCAGTAGAGATACCGTGTTGGCCAGGCTGGTCTGGAACTCCTGACCTCGAATGACCCTCCCACCTCGGCTTCCCAAAGTGCTGAGATTACAGGCATGAGCCACCATGCCCGGCCCTAGGTGGGCAGTCTTGATAAAACTTTTTCAGAGAGAAACTGTTCATATAGTAAAACAGGGTCAAGCTGATCAGGTTTGGCTTCATGAGGACAGAAAATAGCTCCTTTCAGGCATCAGCATCCAATCCAACATACACTGGCCTACAGGAAAGAGAAACAAAGACCTGGGCCATTAGCATAAATAACACATAATTCCCCAAACACGAGGCCATAAAAATGAGTTCCCTAATAAGACAGATCTCAACAATAGTTAACACTTAGGCATTACACTCAAGTGCTGCTCTAAGTATTTTACATTTGTGAACTCATGTAATCCTCATAAAAACCTCATATTATTATCCCCAATTCCCACAAACAGAAACTGAGGCACCTGTCATGACCAACCCCCTTACCCTCTACATTTTTCTATTTCCATAGCTCTTATCATCTTCTAACATATGACATAATGTGCTTATTTATTGTGTTTATGGTTTATTATCTCTGTCCTTTCACCCCACTAATAAGCATCACAAAGGCAGAATCTTTGTTCAAAATGTTCAGTTTGCACTGATGCCTCCCAAGTAAGTGCCTAGAACAGTGTTTCGACTGTAGTGTGGGCTGAATTAATTTTTGTTGAATAATGAATCAGTATTTATAAACGGACTAGAACAGTTACTGGTAAAAATAAAATTGTTTGTTAAACAGATACAATGTGTAATGTAAGAAAATTGTCCATGAGGCCTCAAAGCTCGGGCCTTGACCACTGTCCAAGCTCCTCAAAATCAGATGCACTGTAGAAGCAACGGTGGAGGGTTTTCTTCTCTAACTTTACATATAGATCCATGTGGCCTATTTCTGTTAGAATGAATTATCTGTTAAGGATCACTCTCAGGCCAGGCATGGTGGCTCATGCCTGTAATCCCAGCATTTTGGGAGACCGAGGTGGGCGGATCACTTGAGGTCAGGTGTTCGAGACCAGCCTGGCCAACATAGTGAAACCCTGTCTCTACTAAAAATACAAAAATTAGCCGGGTCTGGTGGCGGGCGCTGTAATCCCAGCTACTTGGGAGGCTGAGGCAGGAGAACCGCTTTATCCTGGGAGGCGGAGCTTGCAGTGAGCTGAGATCGCACCATTGCACTCTAGCCTGGGCAAAACGAGCGAAACTCCATCCAAGAAAAAAAAAAAAAAAAAAAAAAAA
>NW_016811643.1:2636653-2639153 GCF_001698545.2 Rhinopithecus bieti
AAAAAAAAAAAAAAGAAAACAAAAACTCTTTCTCCTGAGAAGCAACATTTTTAGATTTATTTTATTTTCCTAATGTTGTCATGGATACCTGGTAGCTCCGAGTTCAATATTATATGTAATCATAGAAGACAATTTCCTGTTACAGAACAATTATTTCTGTGATTCCAGCCTTCCCATATGTGGTACCAGATTTGTATTTTACTTTTTTGTCCTATACATTCTATTACTTTTGGCTATTGCCTTAAACACCTTTCAGAAGTAGGATATGTTTGAGTTATAACAAAAAATCACATTTCTCTCCACAAGAGATAACCTACTCCTGGTGATGTTGAACCTTTTCCTGCTGGAAAGAATGGAGTATTCAAAAGGTACAATCTGACCGGAGATAAGCACACGAGCTTTCAGTACAGACTGGGGATGAAGTCCTGGCTTTGCCCCCATGATTTGGGGGTAATTTAACTCACCTTGGTAAGCCTCAATCTCTATATCTACAAAATGGTGATAATAGAACTAAGATATCATTGCAAAGTTGAGAGAGTGAAATGAGAACTATGTAAGGCACTGTTCCTATTTGGCTCAATAAACATCATTTCTTAGAAATGGTGTCCATATCATGTGGTCAAAGGACCACCCCGTTCCCTCCCCCCCCCACCTAATTCCTTGTAAGGCCACTCAGATAGTACAAATTGCAGCTCAGGGCTCTTTCCATATTGCAGTGCTTTCTCTAAACTGACTGTGAAGATCATCAGATTTAGAGATGAAAGGGCTTTGTAGGTTGCAAAGAGAGATAAAGACAAACATAGGCCATCTCCAGCTAAGCGGAGCAGAAATAGGGTGCTCATATTCACCTTCTGCTTGTGCCTCTCCCTATAACCTCTGCAGCCCCCATGACGATCCATGGGATGACCTGTCTTCAAGCAGTCTTCCAGCCCCAGAAGGGGGGCAGTAACAGAGCATTATCTTCAAAGGGATATTTATGAGAACACCTTGAAGGAGCAGAGGGACTGTTCAGAACAGGCTCTCAGGTAGATCTCTACTGCTGGCTTCTCTTGTTCCAGGGCCATGGCTGTGACGGTCAGCACCTCACCAAAGCACAGGCACCTGCTGCATGTGCAGCCTTTCCCAATGTCTGAGGGGCTCACACTCATTTGAGGGGCTACGGAGGGAGACAGACACATACCATCCCCCATTTTCATTCCTCTTGAGCTTCCCCCTATCAAGGTACCAACCAGATGCTGCAAAATGTATAAGCCCCAAACACTTTAATACATCCTTGGTTAAAACTTTAGTTGAAAACACAGCATGCGGCCGGGCAGGCTGGCTCACACCTGTAATCTCAGCACCTTGGGAGGCCGAGGCGGGTGGATCACCTGAGGCCAGGAGTTCAAGATCAGCCTGGGCAACATGGCGAAACCCTGTCTCTACTGAAAATACAGAAATTAGCCGGGCAAGGTGGCGGGCACCTGTAATCCCAGCTACTCGAGAGGCTGAGGCAGGAGAATTGCTTGAACCCCGGGGAGCAGAGGTTTCAGTGAGCCAAGATTGTGACACTGCACTCCAGCCTAGCTGACAGAGTGAGCCTCTGTCTCAAAACAAAAAACAAACAAAAAAGAAAACAGCATACAAAATAAGATAATGAAAAACCTAAAAATGAGCAGTTGACATAAGCAGCTTTGAAATGCAATCTTCTGGGCTAACATTATCCTTTGTTGTGACAATAAGGAAGTTACAGATTAATTAAAAAATTGTAACAATAACTACAACATTCCTGAGGTGGGGCAAAGACCCTATTTATATTAGATATATGCATATTCTCATTCTTGTTAGCATAAAATTTATTCCTAGATTGACTTTTTCTGCAAGAAGTTTTCTGAAATATTTCACTAAAATTTAAAAATAATCTTAATTGTTGCGAAATGTAACACTTCATTCAGGATTCACAGGCTTGTATGTACATTTGTAGTAGTAAACTAACTTAATAAAAAGGTGTGCTTAGAAAAATGACTGTCCTAGAAAACAGACCTTGCTCACAGCTTACATAATTTTTTGCTTTGATTACTTTGATCTTGTTAAAAAAATCCAGCTAGCCTGTAAGTTCTGCACATAAGGTTTTAAAATTTTTTTTTTTTTTTATTTTTTTACTTTTTATTTTTAGGCTTTCTCACTTTATTGCTTAACCAATGAATATTAGAATATTTATCCAAAATTAGAGATATAATTGTAACTTAATTATTACAACACAAAATTATGCTAATGGCTTAAAAGCCTTACTGGGATTTACCAAATACTCATTAGTGTATTTTTACCGGAGGACTATGTGCTTGCGACTCCTAATGATAAGTTATAATTGGTTTGATCTCTATGAAAATCCATATTGCAAATGGTTCTTGTTTAGAAAATTCACACAGCCTTAAAATGGATTAAGTCCATTTTAATCCTAATCTACAAATAGATCATAAGCAGCAAAATATAACCGATAATTTTCAATACTGTATCATAC
>NW_016811643.1:2644153-2664047 GCF_001698545.2 Rhinopithecus bieti
TATGGTCTAAATATATTCCCCCAAATTCATACGTTAAAACTCAACCACCAATGTGATAATATTAAGAGGCAAGGCTTTTAGGATGCAATTAAGTCCTGAGGGCGGAGCCTTTCTAATGGAACTAGTGAGCTGATCAAAGGGCTGGAGGGAACTAGCCTAGGCCCTTTTTGCTCTTCTGTTTCTTTTGTCTTGTGAAGATACGGTGTTCCAGGCGGCATCTTGGAAGAACAGACTAGGCCTCACCAGGTGCCAAACCTGCAAGTACCTTGATTTTGCACTTTCCAGGCCAAAAACTGTGAGAAATAAGTTTCTATTATTTATAAATTGTCCAGTCTCAGGCATTTTGTTATAGCAGTAGAAATAGTCTAAGAGAGTAACAGTAGAGGCTACTAAACATGTAGTTTATTCCGGATCATCATAAAAACAACAAAGCCTAAACCATCTCAACTTCTGACTAGAGTGATCTATTAATACCTATGCTAAAGGCCTAGCAAAAGACAAGATCTTCTTTTTTTCCAGTATCTATCATCTACATTTGACTCTTAACAAAAGTTATGAGAAATACACACACACACACACACACACACGAAAAAACACATGGTCAAGAGGCAAAATAATAAACTGAAAAAGAGAAATTGAACTGATTCTAGAACCATGAAGTAGAAAATTTAAAATATGATTAAAATTCCAAATACACCGCATGTTCTCACTCATAAGTGGGAGTTGAACAATGAGAACACCTGGACACATGGAGGGGAATATCACACACTGGGGCCTGTTGGGGGTTGGAGATCAAGGGGAGGGAGAGCATTAGGACAAATACCTAATGCATGTGGGGCTTAAAACCTAGGTGATGGGTTGATAGGTGCCGCAAAACACCATGGCACATGTATACCTATGTAACAAATCTACAGTTTGTGATATGTTCACAAACCTAAGTTCTGTGATATGTATCACAGAACTTAAAGTAAAAAAAAAGAAAAATTCCAAATATACTAGAGGAAAAGGTAAAAATATGCATAATTTGATGTGCACTTTCAAGAAAAGAACAAAACTATAGGAAATAATAAAATGGACATTCTAAAAATAAGAAACTATATAACAGAAAGGAAAAATGCTTTTGATGTGCTAATAAGTATACCTGACACAGCCAATAAAGGATCAATGAACCTGAGGATGGGTCAATAGAAATTACTCAAACTAAAACGCAAAGAGAATAAAAATAATGCAAAAGAAGACCTACGAAAACCAAACCAAACCAACCAAAAATTAATAAACAAATAAAAAACCACTCTAGAACAGAGTGTCCAAAAGTTATGGAAAAATATCAAACAAACAGTCTAACATATGTGCAATTGGAATTCCAGAAGAGGGGGCAGGGAGAGAGAGAGAAACTGGAAGAAATATTTGAAGCACACCCATGCATTTGAGTATAACTTTGGATCAGTCACTGACTGATCAATGTTATGCAGACACAAGGGTAACTCCTAGGAATCTAGGCTTACAAATTAAAATGATATTAATAGAAACAGAAAAGACACCTTAGCGTTGCACACCAGAGAGAACACAGACTACAGATTTAGTCAAGTCAAGTTACTAAGCAAACAAATAAGCAAATTTAAAAAAATGCAACCTTCTTGGAAAGAAATAATAATAGCTGCTAAAATACATAATCTAAAATGCCAGTTTAAAAAAAAAAGTTATGAAACATACAAAAAAACCAAGAAAGTGTGACCTGGATATAAGAAAAATGCAGTCAATAGAAACTGTCTCTGAGTGGGTCTGGATGTTATACATAGCTGTAATACAATATTTTAGTTATACAAGATGAATAAGTTCTGGAGAGCTAATATATAACAATGTGGGTACAGTTAACAAAACTTTATTATATACTTCAAATTTTCTTAAAAGGTAGATATCTTAAAAAATTGATGAATTATAATACATATTTATGAATATGTACATATTTATGAGGTACAGTATGATGTTTTGATATATGTTCAAACTGTAATATCAAATCATGGTATTTAGTACATCCCTCACTTCTTTGAAGTGAGAATATTCAGAATACCCTCTTCTAGTTATGTTGATATATACGCTATAACATCGTTTACTATAGTCACTCTACTGTTGCTATAGAGCACCAGAACTTATTCTACCTATGTAACTATAATTTTGTACCTGTTGACCAATCTCTCCCCCATTATCCCCTCCCACTTTTCCCCCTCAGCATCTGTTAACCATTATTATACTCTTTACTTCTGTGAGATCAACTTTAGATTCTACAAATGAGTGAGATCATGTGGTATTTGTCTTTCTATGCCTGGCTTATTTTAGTCAACATGTTGTCCTCCAGGTTCATTCATGTTACCACAAATGACAGAATTTCTGAAAAGCAAGAAGTTAATATCAATAATATAAAAGAAACTCTAATAGCTTGGTAGCAAAAAAGCAAAGAACCAGATTTTAAAATGGGCAAAGGACTGAAATAGACATTTCTTAAAAGAAATACAAATGGCCAGCAGGTATATGAAAAAATGCTCAATATCACTAATTGTCAGGGAAATGCAAATCAAACCCACAATGAGATATAACACAATAGACCAAAACCTCTGGGATACAGAATAAGCAGTGTTAAGAAGGAAGTTTAGAACATTAAATGCCTACATCAAAAAAGAAAGATTACAAATTAATAACCTAGTGTTTTACCTCAAGGAACTACAAAAACAAGAACAAACCAAACCCAAAGGTAGCAGAAGATAGGAAATAACAAAAATCAGAGCAAAACTAAATGAAACAGAGCCAAAAAAAACAGAGACAAAAAAATTTACAAAGCTTTGCTTCTGAAAATGAAAACTTGTTCTTTGAAAAGATAAACAAAACTGATATATGGCTAGCTAGACTAACCAAGAAAAGAAAAGATCCAAATAAAAAAAAATGAGGAAAGCAAAGGAAACATCAAAACTGATACCACAGAAATTTAAAAGATCATCAGAGACTATCATGAGCAGCTATTCACTCACAAACTAGAAAGCTTAGAAGAAATGGATAAATGCCTGGAAACCTACAACCTCCCAAGACTGAACAAGGAAAAGATAGAAATCCTGAACAGATCAATAGTGGGTAGTGAGATTGAATCAGTAATTTAAAAATTCCCAATCATAAAAGCCCTAGACCAGATGAATTCGTAGCTGAATTCTACCAAATGTACAATGAAGAACTGGTACCAATCTCCCTGAAAGTGTTCCAAAAAAATCAAGGAGGAGGAAATTCTCTCTAACTTATTCTATGGAGCCCGTATCACCCTGATATGAACATTAGACAAGGACTAATGAAAGAAAACTATAGACTAATATCCTTGATGAATGTAGACATAAAAATCCTCAAGAAAATACTAGAAAACAAATTTCAACCGCACATCAAAAGATAATACACCATGATCAAATGGGTTTTATTCCGGGTAAGTAAGGATGGCTTAACATATGCAAATTAATAAATGTGATTCATCCCATAAATAAAATTAAGGACAAAAACCATATGACATTCTCAATAGATGCAGAAAAAAGCATTTGATAAAATCTAGTATCTGTTCATAATAAAAACCCTCAACAATCTACGTGTTGAAGGAACATACCTCAAAATAATAAAGGCTATATATGACAAATATACAGCCTATGTTACACTAAGTAGGGAAAGTTGAAAGCATTCCCTGTAAGAACTGGAGTAACACAAGAATGCCTACTTTTACCACTCTTATTCAATATAGTACCAGAAGTCCTAGCCAGAGCGATTTGGCAAGAGAAAGAATTAAAAGGCATCCAAACTGGAAAATAAGTCATATTATTCCTGTTTACAGATCATATGATCTTACACCTAGAAAACACTACAGACTCCACCAAAAAACTCTTAGATTTGATAACTGAATTCAGTAAAGTTTTGGGACACAAAATCAACATACAAAAAAAATCAGTGGCATTTCTATACACTAATAACAATCAAGCTGAGAACCAAATCAAGAAGGCAATCCCATTTACAATAACTACAAAAAAATTACCTAGGAATATATTTAACCAAGGAGGTGAAAGACCTTTACAAGAAAAACTACAAGGCACTGATGAAAGAATTTGTAGGTAACACAAACAAATGGAAAAACATCCTATGCTCATGGGGACTGTAATTAATAACAATGTATTGTGTTCTTAAAAATTGCTAAGAGAGTAGATTTAACTATTCTCACCATAAATGATGTTAAGTTTGTGAGGTGATGCATAGGTTAATCAGTTTGATTTAGTCATTCCATAATATATAAATGTTTTAAAATATTGTGTACATAATTAGTAAATATAACTTTTTTGTCAGTTATATAAATAAATATAAATAAAACAAACAAATCATAAAACACATATTCAACCTAGTCACAACTTAGTTACAAATATTCACATTACAGTTTTTCAAGACTCTTATTATAGTGTACCACAAGTACACAAAGTACAGCAAATGTTTATTACTGCTTATGTTCATGACAATTTTATTTATACTGTCAATTACTTAGCAGTAAATATTAAACAATAATCTACTAGCCACCGCGCTTGGCCAAGAAATGTTTTTTCAAAAGAGTATACTTGGCTAAATTATACATGGCACATCCTTGTACTGAATACAATAGAGAGGCATTAAAAATGCCTGCAAATGTCTGTATTTTTGGTATAAGTCCAACATTAATTTGCTAAATGAAAAAGGTACATTTTGGAAGAGTAAGGTAATCCAACTATAAAAATATGTTACCTGCACACACACATACAGTATGCAATTGTGTTAGTCAAGGTTCTCCAGAGAAACAGAATAGGACATATGTATATATGAAGGGGAGCTATTAGGGAGAATTGACTCACACAATCACAAGGTGAAGCCCCATGATAGGCCGTCTGCAAACTGAGGAAGAAGGAAGCCAGTGGTGGCTTAGTCCAAGTCCAAAAGCCTCAAAAGCAGGGGCGCCAACAGTGCAGCCTTCAGTCTATGGCAAAGGCCCGAGAGTCCCTGGCAAACCACTTGTGTAAGTCCAGGAGTCCAGGAGCCGAAGAACCTGGAGTGTGATGTCCAAGGGAAGGAGGAACAGAGAGAAGATCCAGCGTGGGAGAAAGATGAAAGGCAGAAGACTCAGCAAGCCACCTTATCCCAACTTCTTCCACCTGCTTTGTTCTAGCTGTGCTGATAGCTGATTGGATGGTGCCAATCCACATTGAGAGTGGGTATTCCTCTCTCAATCCACTGACTCAAATGTCCTCTGGCAACACCCTCACAAACACACCCAGAAACAATACTTACCAGCTATCTAGGTGATCCTTCAGTCCAACCAAGTTGACACCTAGTATTAACCATCACAATATATAGCAATCTATAAAATGATATTAGTGAATATCTCGATGGAAAAAGGGGGTGATTTTTATACAGATTTTATTTCTATGATATTATCTAAGATGGGATAGTTGAGGAATTTCAAGAATAGAGAGAATGTTGACTGTGTCAGACGCTGCTGATGTGTCATATAAGATGTAGACTGATTATTGGCCATTGAATTATCAGTGTGGAGATCCCTGTGACCTGCAATGTCAACGGCATAGGAACAAAGTCTGACTGGAGTGAGATCAAGAAAAATAGGGAGAAAGACATTGAATCCTGAATGTATATACAACTCTTTGAAACTGTCGCTGTCATGAAGAGAAAGAGAGAGAGAGAGAGAGAGAGAGAGTGAGAGAATGAGAATGAACTATGGGGGAATGTGAGCGCTAGAAGTTCCCTCCCTCCCTCCCTTCCTTCCTTTTGCAGGAATAACAAAATGTATGCAGATAGAAATGAACCTGTGAAGAATAAAAATTTGTGACATAGAGCAATGACTAAGAAGAATGGAAGCTAGCTCACTACATCAAGGTGTGAAGCCAACCAGGAAAAAATACTCCAGCCGTCATCCATAGTACGTCCCTTTCCAAATGCGTATCTACGGCTGTAGACTAGTAGTGAATTATAAAGGTGAACTGGTTTATTCCTTAGACTCTGAATGAGAAAATACACTGAGACACAAAGAAATTGATCCCTTATTATGGATCAGAGACCTTGAAACCCATAAGCCAAAATTTCCCCAGTGGATTTGTTCCTGAAACATGGACTCATTGAGATAGTTATCTAGTCTCAGCTGTCTCTTACCTAGTAGGGCTGCTAAAGTTCACCTCATGTATGGCTAGAAATGTTCAGAAAACAGTAGTTTGGTTTTTATTCCTAAAGTCATTTCACTTTTGGAAATAAGACATGAGTTACCTGGTCCCAGATATGTTTGGTCTTGATTCCATAAATGATGGGATTCAGCATGGGAGGAACCAGGATGCAGATATTAGCCAGCAGGACGTGGATATGGGGTGAGATGTGGTGTCCAAATCGCTGAGTGAGGACTGAGAAGATCCCAGGTCCATAAAACAGGATGATGACACAGACGTGGGAGCCGCAAGTATTGAGAGCCTTGTGGCGAGCATCTTGGGATGGAATGTGGAAGACAGTGCGGAGAATAAGCGTATATGAAATAAAAATTAGCATAACATCTAAAATCACTGTTGACATTAAGACAAAAAACCCATACCAGATATTTATTCGAATGTCATCACAGGAAAATTTGGCCAAGACAATGTGTTCACAACTGCTGTGTGGAAGCATGTTACTTCTGCAATAAGTCAGTCTTTTCAGAAGAAATATTATGGGGAATATTGTACCATAACTTCTCAGTAAGGTAGTCACTCCAATTTTTCCAATAGAGGAGTTTGTAAGAATTGTGGTGTACCTCAGTGGGTAGCATATGGCAATGTAGCGGTCAAAGGCCATCACCAGCAAGATCCCTGATTCAGAGATGAAGGTGGAATGGATAAAGAAGAGCTGAGTGATGCAATGATCCAAGGAGATGTCCCCAGCACAGAACCAGAAGATGGACAAAGCCTGTGGTACTGTGCACGTGGAGAGGACAAGGTCTGCTCCGGCCAGCATGCAGAGGAGGAGATACACGGGTTCATGGAGGCTGCGCTTTGTGAGGATAATGAAGATGAGCAGGCTGTTCCCAAGAAGGGCGGTGACATAGGAAAGGAAGAAGGGGATGGAAATCCACATGTGCTGGTCCTCTAGGCCGGGGATGCCCAGCAAGCGGAAGACTGTGTGGCTAACACCAGTGTGATTTAATATGTGCACCATACCTGAAGCAGATAACCTGGGACCTCACTTCTTGTTTATAGGAAGGGTTGAAATTTCATATCGTACTCAAATATTTTTTTTTGATGTCACCACAGGCTTATGACATCAGCCTGATTCTTTTCAATAGTTAGTGTCCTGGGAACTATATAGGATGAAAAGGTAAATAACATATCATGTGTTTCTTCAATAAGGTAACAACTTATAGGCAAGATCGACGTTTACACTGTAAAGTAAAATAATATGCTAAGTGAACATAGGAGTAGCACAAAAAACTGCTATGGGAACACAAATGGAGATAGTAATTTGGTCTATTTGGCTGTAGGATGTCATTGAGTGGAGGTGAAGTAGGTGGGGAATCAGGTGTGGGGTAAAGTCATTTGGGAGTTTAAGGAAAGACTGTTGTCATACAAATATCTAATGTATTTAAACCAGTTTGTAGTTCTATGTAGTTGTGTGATCACATATACTATGCAATGGTAGGAAGATAAAAACAAAAGTACATTGGCTCTGATTATAAATTGAGGAGCTTTGGTGCTGTCTCAAGAGGAAATGGTCAGCCACCATGCACCATGTGCTGATCATTTTTCTTTTTGTTTGAGACAGTGTCTCCTTCTGTTTCCCAAGCTATGCAGTAGCATGATCATAGCTCATTGCAGGCTCCAACTCCTGGGCTCGAGTGATTTTTCCACCTCAGCCTCCTGAGTAGCTGGGGCTACTGCCATGAGCCACCATGCCCAGCTAATTCTTTTAATTATTTTTTTTAAGATATAGGGTCTTTCCATATTGCCCAGGTTTTGAATTCCTGGCCTCAAACGATCCTTCCATCTCATCCTCCCAAAGCACTGTGATTACAGGCATGAGCCACTGCACCCAGGACCACCAGGGGCTTTTAAATGGAAGAACCTTAGGTGTATTTATCTAGAAGTGGTTGGAGAAAGGATTAGAAGGGAGAAGTAATCTAAAAGTAGAGTGTTTTCTGTAATAGAAGAAAATAATGTATTGATATAAAATTTTTACAGTGAAATAGGATGAATAAAATAACTAAAGATTACCTATTTTATGTCAGGTACCAATTTTAAAACATTATTTATGGTACCTCATTTATTACTTGTAACAACCCAGGGAAGTAGATTTTATCATCTCCAAATTTTCAGAGAGCCACTTAACTTGGCATAGCTAGTGAGGAATAGAGCTTAGATTTGAAGTTGGAATTGTAGAATGCATCATTTTCTGATCTGTGAAATGGGGCAAGAGGCAAGCGACCATAATGAATTGAGGAAAACTGACAAGGCCTGCTGATTGGGGGTAAGAGGTAGTGGGGGAGAGCCCCTGAGCAGGCTGCCACGCCCTCTATGTAAACAAAATGCCATAAGGGTTTGAAATTGTTTATAATTGAAATTTCAACAGTTGTTGATATTTTGATACCTTTGATATGTCTCTTTAGTCACCAGTAGTGAAAGCCTTCTGGTGAAGCCATAAAAAAATAGTGCACCCAGGAAAGCTGAAGGCTGAAAAATTGAGAAAAGACCCTTCTTTCCAAAGTACTGCAAAACAAGAGGGGCTCAGGTGCTGACAAAGAGGGGCAAGTGGACCCGTCCCAAATAACCCATGGGGAAAAATAAGTCAAGCTAACTCAGAATGAGAAAACCTAGAATAACCCAGGTGGTTAAGTAGCCAGAAGGCTCATTAAAACCATGGAGATGCAACTAACACTATATATGAAAGAAATGCTTTTTCACTCTCAAGGCGAAACTCTAGGTTAGTGGTTTTCAGAGGGTGGTGATTTTGTTCCCCAAAGGATATTTATCAATGCCTGGAGACATTTTGGTTCTTATAATTGGGGAGTGATTGCTACTGGCATTTAATAGGTAGAGGCCAGGGATGCTGCTAAATAGTACAGCGCCCACAATCAAGGATCATCAGGCCCCAAATGTCTATCGTGCCACGGTTGAGAAATTTTACTCTGGGTCCTGCTTTCTTCCATACCCTCTTGGGCTTGGTGTTAAGCTCAACATTCCATTTCCCATTCTTGGAGATGAACTTGGTATAGAACTCAGGTAATGAGAAATTTAGAGTTAATGAGAAGTTCAGGGGTCCAAGAGATGAAGCAGCGCAGATAAACATCTACTAGCTGACGCTTATTCAGTCAGCGCCTAACTCAGGACCTGGTGGATGGCAGGTAAGCATATCATTAATTCCTTCCCTGACAGGTTCATTTCTGTTTTTTTTTTTTTTTTTTCTCAACTTCTGTTTTTGAAGTAGGAAATGCATCCACCTCTATCTGTCCCTCCGAGTAATGGCTGAAACTGTCTTGACAATAAAATCACACGGCAGGAGAGCCAGGAGAGGGTTGTGCTGGGACATAGGTTTTTGAATGGGGACCAGTTGCTCAAAAGTGTGGATAAATCCTGCTATGGACATCAGCTCCCACAAGGTCAGCCTATGGCCACACAAACACTGTGAGACTAGATGCTCCTCTGAGGAAAGCTATCGTTCTGGAGGAGGTGAAAGAAATTACATAGGTACGAAAATGACAGAGGGGGCTAGAGGTCAACTAGACATACCACATCCCTGAAAATAAATGCAGGAAAAGGAGATGCAGATAAAGAAAACATAATTTTTAAGTAAATCAAAAGAGCTGGAAGAGGACTAGCTCCCAGATGTTGATGGATGATGAGTGCTTTATGGATAACAAAGAGGAATTTTCTTTTGGGCAGCAGATAGGAGAAGCCTGGGAGCTCATAGTTTGGGGACTGCTTTATGGGAGAAACGGAAGTCCTAATGTTCTCAGACACCTACCTTAGGCCCCATAACCCTCTTGTCTGGTTGGGATACTCTCTATTTCCATTCTCTCCTACCCAAAATTTCACCCCCCATCAATGAATAACTTACCTGGTTTAAATGCAGTTTTCATAGCCTAGAAAAAAATGTGTCAAAGAGGACTCTGAGCATTGGAGGGAGCAGAGATTTTTATGCGTTTGCCTGGAGACCCCAGGGGAAGAAAACACTCCAGAGAACTCAGATTTAGAGCTGTATTTTCAACAACACCCCCTGTATTGCATACACGAGTTGAATGATTCTAGTTCTCTCAGCCCGCCCACACTGCCTGCTCCACAACTACATCCTTGGATTAGATGTGCACATGTATTATCTGCAATAAATAAAATGTTATTGTTACTTCATCAAATATTAGTTTCCATTTTAATGAGAATTAGTAAATATTAATCCTGTTTGAAATCAGCACAAATAAAACGTGTCCAATGTACAGGTTATTTTTAAATCACTTATTTGCACAAGGCTTGCTTTGTAATTTAGACAAATTTAAAATGAAAATTGTATTATATTTGTCATATCATTTTATATTCTGGAAACTGAAATAATGAATTTTGGTGGCTAATGTCAGAAAATTTTAATGTCTTGAATGAACTTGCATAAGTCAGGTTATGAAGGAGAAATAATATCCACATTCCTCTTCTTTGGCTATCAGCCAATGTACAATGCTGATATCAGCAAATGTTAATGCTTTTATCACATTTCCCAATATATTTTTCTGGTAACACATATCTAAACTTTAAAATATTCTCTGTGTTTTGTCTTTATTAAATTAGCCCAAGTAAGTGATATGTATTACATGTATTTGTAAAGAAGAAATAGCTTTGTGTGTGTATGTGTGTGTGATGAATTCATAGATTTTTATTTAAAATGGTGGGTTGAGCTTACCCAGAAAGACCTCATCCCTACCTTACTTATAGACATTCTTGATAAAATATTATTTTTCATTAAATGTTTATTTTGAGAATATTAAAACAGAAAAGCTACAAACTATTACCATGAATTTCAGCAAAACTTTGGTGTTGATTCAGTCACATTTGGCCACGTTCTCTTCCTGTTATTATTCAGATTTTCTTCTGTACCATTTGAGTAAAATATGAAAGATCAGGGGCCCTACTTTTTTTAACTTTTAAAAAAATTTTCTTAGGCCTACAGATGGAGAGCCTTTATTTTTAAATGCTTAGCATATAACTTCTAAGAACAAGGACAATCTTTTACATATAGCCGTGCAATTATCAAATTCAGGGTATTTAGTATTGATACAATCTATAATTCCATGTGCAGTACATATTCAAAATTCTCTGATTGTCCCTATATCCTTTTTCATAGCACCTATTTTCTTTTTTCAGTTCAGGACCACATATTGTAAGTTGCCATATATTACTCTCTTTTAATCTGAAACAGTTTTCAATCTTTACTATCTTTCATGATAATGGTGCTTTTAAAGAAGAACATAGGTGCATGCTTTGTATAATGTTTCTCAATTTGGATGTATTACTGATTGTAAGATTCCGGTTATACATTTTTGGCCAGAGGGACTACATAAGTGATAGTGTCTTTTGTATCATATCAGGAGGTATCTGATAACAGTTTTTGTACCATTACTGAGGATGTAATCATTGATCAATTAATTACAGCAGGTTCACCAGATTTCTCTGCTGTAAATATATGTCCCCCACCCTTGTCATCAGTGAAATAATCTAGGGGGAGTTACTTTGTAGAATGTACGGTTCCCCAACAAACCTTCATCTAGAGGTTTTACCATTCATTGATTCTTGCATGAATCAAATTTATTTTGATGGTTGCAGAGTAGTAGTTCTCTAACTTAGTCTTTCCCATTACATTTATTAGTTGGCATTCTACTGTAATTGAGAGGCTTCCTGTTTCCTTTTTGTTTGTTTAGTATTAGCAAGGAATCATGGATTCTTTCTTAATTCAGTAATTTATGTAATCTAGTGTTTTCATTATTTACATTGATAGTCAAACTCTTCCAGGTTTGACTAGGAAAAGCCATATCAAACTAGCTCTTTTTTATTTTTTATTTATTTGTTTTTATTATACTTTAAGTTCTAGGGTACATGTGCACAATGTGTAGGTTTGTTACATATGTATACCTGTGCCATGTTGGTGTGCTGCACTCGTTAACTCATTATTTACATTAGGTACTTCTCCAAATGCTATCCCTCCCTCATCCCCCCACCCAATGACAGGCCTCAGTGTGTGATGTTCCCCACCCTGTGTCCAAGTGTTCTCATTGTTCAATTCCCACCTATGAGTGAGAACATGTGGAAAACTTGGTCTTTTAACTTTTGCCATCTTCCCATTATTTTGGGCACTTCCTTCCGTGCTTGCACAAGACATTCCAAAATCGTCTCACAATTTCAGCCTCAGCCTTTGAATAAATTGTCTCCAAGATTCCCTTGTGGTCAATAGCATTTAGAAAACAAGTTTGAGTAGTAGGTGTTCTCATTGTCTTTTCTTTTTCTTTCTTTTCTTTTTTTAAAGATCTATTTATTATTATTTTTTGAGACAGAGTCTCACTCTGTCACCCAGGCTGGAGTGCAGTGGTACAATCTCAACTCACTGCAACCTCCGCCTCCCAAGTTCAAGCGATTCCCCTGCCTCAGCCTCCCGAGTAGCTGGGATTACAGGTGAGCACCACCATGCCTGGCTAATTTTTGTGTTTTTACTAGAGATGGGGTTTTGCCATGTTGGCCAGGCTGGTCTTTGTTGCAGGAAGTTGGGGACCCCAAACAGAGGGACTGGCTGAAGCCATGGTAGAAGAACATAAATTATAAAGATTTCATGAACATTTATTAGTTCCCTAAATTAATACTTTTATAATTTCTTATGACTGTCTTTACTGCAATCTCTGAACATAAATTGTGAAGATTTCATGGACACTTATCACTTCCCCAATCAATACCCTTGTGATTTCCTATGCCTGTCTTTACTTTAATCTCTTAATCTCATCATCTTCATAAGCTGAGGAGGATGTATATCACCTCAGGACCCTGTGATGATTGCATTAACTGCACAAATTGTTTGTAGAGCACGTGTGGTTGAACAATATGAAATCTGGGCATCTTGAAAAAAGAACAGGATAACAGGAATGCTCACGGAACGTGAGAGATAACCTTAAACTCTGATTGCCAGTGAGCCAGGCGGAACAGAGCCATATCTCTCTTCTTTCAAAAGCAAATAGGAGAACTATCGCTTAATTCTTTTTCTCAGTAAGGAATATCCCTGAGAAAGAGAAAGGCCCCTGAGGGTAGGCCTCTGAAATGGCCCCTCTGGGGGCCACTGTCTTTTATTGTTGAAGGCGAAGGGATGAAATAAGCCCTGGTCTCCTGTAGCACTCCCAGGCTTATTAGGATGAGGAAATTCCCACCTAATAAATTTTGGTCAGATAGGTTGTCTGTTCTCAAACCCTGTCTCCTGATAAGATGTTATCAATGACAATGCATGCGGAAACTTCATTAGCAATTTTAATTTTGCCCTGTCCTGTGGTCCTGTGATCTCACCCTGCCATTTGCTTTGTGATATTTTATTACCTTGTGAAGCATGTGATCTCTGTGACCCACACTCTATTCGTGCACTCCCTCCCCTTTTGAAAATCGCTAATAAAAATTTACTGGTTTTATGGCTCAGGGAACATCACGGAACCTGCCAACATGTGATGTCTCCCCCAGACACCCAGCTTTAAAATTTCTCTCTTTTGTACTCTTTCCCTTTATATCTCAGACCAGCTGACACTTAGGAAAATAGAAAAGAACCCACGTTGAATATTGGGAGTGGGGTTTCCCCCGATAAGTCTTGAACTCCTGACCTTGAGGTCCTTGGCCTCCCAAAGTGCTAGGATTACAGGTATGAGCCACTGTGTCTGGCTAAACTTTTATTTTAGGTTCAGTGGTACATATGCAGGTGTGTTATATAGGGTAAATTGTGTGATGCAGGAGTGTAGTGCACAGATTATTTTGTCACCTAGGTAATAATCATAGTACCTGATAGGTAGTTTCTCACTCTCCTTCCACCCTTCACTTTCAAGAAGGCCTGACGTCTGTTGTTCCCTTCTTTGTGTCCATACATACTCAATATATAGCTCCCACTTATAAGTGAGAACATGCAGCATTTGGTTTTCTGTTCCTGTGTTAGTTCACTTAGGATAATGGCTTCCAGCTCCATCCATATTGTTGGAAAGGACATCTTGTTCTTTCTTATGACTGTGTAATATTCTATGGTATATATATACCACATTTCCTTTATCCAATGTATTATTGGCAGGCATTTAGTTTGATTCCATGTCTTTGCTATGTGAATAGTGCTGCAATGAACACATGTGTCTTTGTGATAGAATGATTTATATTCCTTTGGGTATGTACCTAATAATAAGATTGCTGGATCAAATGGTAATTCTGTTTTAGGTTCTTTGAGAAATCGCCGAGCTGTTTTCTACAATGACTGAACTAATTTACATTCCCACCAGCAGTGTATAAGTGTTCCCTTTTCACTGAAACCTTGCCAGCAACCATTATTTTTTGACTTTTTAATAACAGTCATTCTGATTGGTGTAAGATGGTATCTCTTTGTGGTTTTGATTTGCATTTCTCTAATGATTGGTGATGTTTAGTGTTTTTCATATGCTTCTTGGCCACGTATATGTCTTCTTTCGAAAAGCATCCTTGTCCTTTTCTCACTTTTAATGGGGCTGTTTGATTTTTGCTTGTTATTTAAGTTCCCTTATTTGTTCTAGATATTAGACCTTTGTCAGATGCATAGCTGCAAAAATTTTCTCCCATTCTGTAGGTTGTCTTGTTACTCGATTGGTAGTTTCTTTCACTGTGCAGAAGCTCTTTAGTTTAAATAGGTCCCATTGATCAATTTTTGTTTTTGTTGCAATTCCTTTGGTGTCTTCATCATGAAATCTTTTCCAGGTCCTATGTCCAGAATGGTATTTCTTAGGTTATCATCCAGGACTTTTATAGCTTTTGGTTTTACATTTAAGTCTTTAATCCACCTTGAGTTGATTTTTGTATGTGGTATAAGGAAAGGGTCCAGTTTCAAAATTCTGCATATGGTTAGCCAGCACCATTTATTGAATTGGAAATCCTTTCCCCATTATTTGTTTTTGTCAACATTATCAAAGATTAGATGGTTGTAGCTGTATGGCATTATTTCTGGGTTCTCTGTTCTGTTTCATTGGTCTTTGTGTCTGTTTTTGTATCAGTATCACACTACTTTTGTTACTATAGCCTTGTAGTATAGTTTGAAGTTGGGTAATGTGATGCCTCCAGTTCTGTTGTTTTTGCTTAGGATTGCCTACAAAGAGGAAATTACCATTGACCCCACAGATATAGAAACAACTATCTATGTACACAAGTTAGAAAACCTAAAGGAAATGAATAAATTTCTAGACACTTACAACACTAGCATTTTTTGTGGTGCTGGTTTGGTAGTGTCAAATTCTCCCATGATTTATTTGTCTGAAAAAGACTTTCTCCTTCATTTATGAAGCTTAGTTTTGCTGGATACAACATTTTTTGCTGACAATTACTTTGTTTAATGAGGCTAAAGATAGGATCCCAATCCCTTCTGGCTTGTAAGTTTCTAACCTCTTATTAGCCAGGTTGTTACAGACAGTGGTAATAGCTGAGATCATACAGTGACTTTTTCCTTCCTGGGCACAGTATTATTCTACTGAGAGGTGGTGTGATGTCCTGAGTTTTTTGGCCTCCAGCTGGAAGGTAGCACTTGCAAAAAGCACCAGCTGTGGCATTAGTGGTGTGATTTGAGCTTGCCCTAAGTTGCCCAGGGGAAGTATTTTGGTTTCTCAGGGGGTGAGTGGAGACATAAAACTCCCAAAAGTTTATGTCCTTTGTGTTAAGCTACCAGGGTGGGTGGAGAAATATCATCAGGTTGGGGTAGGGTTAGGTGGGTCTGAGCTCAGACACTCCTTGCGTGGGGCAGGTCACAGCACATGTGAGAGGGGGTGGTTCTCAGGCCAGTGAGGTAACGTTCCAGAGGGGAGTATAACTGCATCTGCTGCACAGAAGAGTTTGCAAAGGGAGTGGGTAGTAGCAAGCAGCAGTAAGCCTCACCCAGCCCCCACAGTGTTGGTGAGGCTGGTCTTGCTCCCACAGTGCCACACTAACAGCACTGGGCTTAGATCCAGATAGTCTGCGTGCAGAACTCAGACCTGCCACAGGACATAAGCTTCCTTGCAGAGATAGCAACCATGGCTTTCAGGCCAAGTCCCTCCCTATCTGCCTACAAGGCTGGGTACCCAGGACCTGAGCTGGTGTCTGCAACTCACTTTCTGCTAGCCCTGGGGTTCTGTTCAGGGAAGTTCATCCCTGTAGGGAGACCCCCTGAAACTATTGCTATGGAATAAAAGATGAAATACTCCTGATTATTGTAAATACAAAATTGCATGCAGGATTGTGTAAAGACAATGCCAGGTTGGGCTGCCAGAATGAGCCAACAGCGCATGATGTGCTTCCCCCTGCAAAGAGCCTATGAATGGACGTGCAGTCAGGGAGGTTTCACATCACCAAGATTCCTATCCCAGAAAAGCAGATGTTCATAGCTCTGGGAATGGAATGTGACCCTTGTGGAGAGCCTATAAACGGACACATGGGGGACACCTGTCCATATGGATGATAGGGCTATAAACGCCCTCATCTTGCCACGGCTCTTCCAGGCCTCTTTAGGGTTAAGGTAAACTCCCTTCTGAGAATTTCTGGTCTAACTGGTTGTCTAGCTTCACGTCCTGTTTCTACGGATTGTTTGTAACCAGCTTTTGCTGCAACTGTTACTGCTGATTAATATCTTGCTAATCATAGGTTATGGTAAGACTGTGTTTCTGTTTTAATGCTCTGCTAGAAATGACTGATGCACACACTATATTGTAAATTCTTACCTCTGTAAACTATACCTCTGCATAAAGACGTTATGTTAAAGAATAACTTCATCCCCATGTGAACATCTCACTTCATAATCAAATGACCCTAAATCTCTCACTAACCTACCCCCACCCTCACTAAACTTAATAGTAAATGCTGGTATATCCAGTGCATTGTTGGCACTGTGGGACCAGAAGACGGTGACCCCCTGGACCCAGCTTTCACTATCTTGTGTGTGTCTATTATTTCTTGACCTGCTGATCTGCCTGGGAACAATGAGAGAGCCCCGTTGCATTGTGGGCTGCTGGCCAGATCCTGTAATACATCCCCACTCAAAATGATATCACAAAATTCAGTTGGAAGTTTCTTTCATCCCGTGACTCCTCCCTGAGTTCACTGGCTAACTTCCCTGAGGGCCACTGTGAGATATAGTTAGGAATTGCTTCCCTAGGCCCATGCTGGAGACTGGGAATGCCTATAAGTCACTTCCCATGGCTGCTTCTACATTTTTATTTCACTCTGCTCCCTAAATTTGTTCCAGCTCTGGGTAGAGGTAAGGCCTTCTCCCATGGTCTGGATTTTTAGATTCCTTGGTGGGGATGTGTGCTCAGAGGCAGGCTTTCTCCTTCTCACACTCTGGAAGCTTGTTTTCACCTGTCTCATGGAGTAGGCTGCAGCCTGCCACTTCTTTCAAAGGGTCTGTGATTCTTTTGGTTTTCCTGGTAAGTTCTTGCGGTGCTTCATGGAAAAACGAATTCCCAGTGTGAATCTCTATCCACTATTCTGTCTTTCCAAGTAGGAGAGGCATGCTCACTCTGCCTCCTATCTGCTATCTTGAGAAAAACAAACAAAAAGCAAACAAACAAACAAACAACAAATGACTGTCACCACTTTTATCCAACATTATTTTAGAGGTTATAACCACAATAGTGCAAGAAAGACAAATAAAAGATATTCTGGTTGTTATGAATATATATAATTGTTTTTATTTGCAGAGGATATTATAATGTATCTAAAAAATCCAAAGGAACGTACATAACAACTACTAGGACTAATGAGTGAACTTGGCAAGGTCATTGGACACTAATTTAAAATATGCAAATAAATTATATTTTTATATGAAGCATCAAGTAACCAGAAAATACAAATAAGAATATTTTATTTACTACAGAATCAATGTTTCCTCAAAATATCTAAGAACAAAGTAATGCAAGGTCCCCAGATGGAAAACTACAAAATATTGCTTTGAAAAATTAAAGCAGACTTAAACAAAAGATGAGAAATATCATGTTCATGTTTTGGAAGATTCAATGTTGTTAAGATTCCAATTCTACCCAAATTGTGTATAGATTTTATGCAATCTCAATCATATTCCTTGCAGGATTAAAAAAAAACTTACAAGTTGATTCTAAATTTTGTATGGAAATGCAAAAGCCCTTGAATACCTAAAGGAATCTGGAAAAGAAGGACAAAGTTGAAGCATGTACTCTGTGATAAAGAAATATTTACTGTAAATCTTCAGTAGTGTGGTACTGGCATTAAAAAGAGCCAAATAGATTAATGCAATGGAATAGAAAGCCCAGAAATAAAACTCACAGAAACATTTGATTTTTCAACAAAGTTACCAAAACAGTTCAATGAATAAGGATAGTCAGATTAAAAAAATAATTCTAGAAAAACTATATATCTAAATGCAAACAATCCCTACTGTTACCACAATATTCATAAAAATTAATTCAAGAATGATCATAAACCTAAAAGTAAAGCCTTAAACCATGACATGGTTAAAGGGAAACATTGGAGAATATTGCTGTGACATGAAGGTAAGGAAAGGCTTTTTTTTTTTTTTTCCAAACCAGGTCACAAAAACCAATAACCATAAAGAAAACACATTTGTAAATTAGATCTTATCGAATTTTCAATATCAGATCTTAAGAAGCTTCTCTCATTAAAAGATACCATAAAAAATAAAAAAGGCAAGTGACAGCCCAAGAAAATATATATTCATTGAACATGTACCTGACAAAGAACTGGCATCCAGAATACATAAAATATCCTATATTCAATAATAAAAAAAAAAGACATGCACTAAAAAATGGGGACCACATTAGAAAAACACCACAAAGAAGACATGCAAGTGGACATACACATAGAAACATGTGCTCAATATTTTTGATCATTAGAGAAATGCAAACTAAAACATGAGTGAGATACCATTAGACTCCTACCACAATAGTTAAAATCATAAAGACAGATAAATATTGGTGACAATGTGGAACAATTAGAATTCTCATACAATGTTAGTGTCAGTGTAAAATGGTACAGTTACTTTGAAAGAAGTTTTGGCAGTTTCTTGGAAATGAGATGTATACCCTCCATATTAGCAAGCAACTTCAATCTCAGGTATTTTTCTAAAAGTAATTTAAACATATGTCCCAAATAAATACCCTTGACCTCTATATTAAAAGTTAGGATTCTCCAAAGAAGCAGAACCAAGAGAGTGTGCAATATATATACCTATATATGTATATATATTTGTGTGTGTGTAATTTAAGGAATAAAATACATATACATATAAAGTATATATGTCTCCATAAAATATGCATACACATAAATTTTATTACTATAATATAAATATGTATTTATATATAAATATATATGTATTTTAAGGAATTGGCTCACATATGTATGGAGGCTGGAAAGTCCAAAATCTGCAGGATAGGCCTGCAGGCTGGAGACTGAGGAAAGAGTTACGTGGCAGCTCCAGTCTGAAGACAGTATGGAGGCAGGATTCCCTCTTCTGTGGGGATCTTGGTCTATTGTGTCTTAAGACCTTTAACTGATTGGATGAGACCTACTCACATTATAGGGTGTAATCTACTTTCAGAGTCTACTGATTTAAATGTTCTTTTTTTTTTTTTTTTTTTTTTTTT
>NW_016811643.1:2666648-2673385 GCF_001698545.2 Rhinopithecus bieti
TTTTTGAGACGGAGTCTCGCTCTGTCGCCCAGGCTGGAGTGCAGTGGCGCAATCTCGGCTCACTGCAAGCTCCGCCTCCCGGGTTCACGCCATTCTCCTGCCACAGCCTCCTGAGTAGCTGGGACTACAGGCGCCCGCCACCTCGCCCGGCTAGTTTTTTATATTTTTTAGTAGAGACGGGGTTTCACCGGGTTAGCCAGGATGGTCTCGATCTCCTGACCTTGTGATCCGCCCGTCTCGGCCTCCCAAAGTGCTGGGATTACAGGCTTGAGCCACCGCGCCCGGCGATTTAAATGTTAATCTCATCTGAAATAATAGCTTCAAAGCAACATCTAGACCAGTGTTTGACCAAATATATGGGTACTATAGCCTAGCCAAATTGACTTGTTGATAAAATTAATCATTACAGCCTCCATTAGCGAGAATGGATACATTCATGCAATGAAAGACAGCTCATCATCATCAACAACAAAGCATAAACAAGAATTTTTATTGTGCTCCTCTCTCATTCAAGTGGGAGTAGAGTTCTGTATAAGCTCCTTATATTGTTTTGACTGGAATTCTGTGGCTTTACTATCACGCACAGACACAAATAAAATTCTTAAACATGAAGTTGTTTCTCTTTTATAAATATATATGTACAATTTACTTGAACTAACTAAATAAAATAAAAGATATAAACATAATATAAAAGGGGATAATTTTATCAGCAAGAGGAGCTTTACTTAATAAAATAACTGAAAGTTAAGTGTAGGTTTACTTGGTAGTCAAAAGTATAGAATGTTTTTCATAGTTGACCTTGACTCACATAAGTTGTGCAAATAGATTTTTAAAAAGACATTCAAGTATTCTCATTTCAATATTTCATACATTATTATTACAAATTCCAAAGTTTAAATGACTAAAAATATGGTATATATTTAATTTCGGTTTGTCTAATCTTTTGTAATAATCAGTGTTTTAAAATAATAAATTAATTTCTCATTACTTGTGCTGACTGAGATGAAATTAATACTTGTCAATTCTCATGAAATGGAAATAGGAATATTTGTGCAGTGATGCTAACAGTTTATTAATTGAAAAAAGTACACGTGCCCACCTAATCCTGAGATGGTGTTGTGGAGGACAAGGTGGTATGGGCAGGGTTGGACAGCCATAATGAAGTGACCCAAATGTATAGGTCAGACAGTCAGAGAGAGAGAGAGTTGTTAGAAAGACAGCTCTAAGTCTGTACTCCCTGGGAGAGTGCTAGTTGTTCCCCCACCGAGGCTTCAGGAAAATGCGTAAATATCTCAGTTCCCTGGCCCCCATCACTCCAAGAGTCTTATTATGACTAACCCCATTTTAGCCATGAAAACTCCCGCTGAAGCGGAGTGATTTTTTATTGTCATATGATCAAATTTTAGGGAGGGAAGACCTGTTCTCTACTAGATATTCTGGGGCCTAAAATAGGTGGTTGAAAATATTAAAACCTTTATTTTTTGGAGTGAAATAAACACAGTCGGAGATAATAGAACTGTTGTGGGTTGAAGCCATTAATACAGGCTCATAAGAGTCCATCGTGTCCATTTCTTTCAGACCCATATTCAGTGACATCATGGAGGTAGCTGGAAGTGGGCCATGATGGGAGTACATACATCTTAGAAACTGGAAAACACTAGAAATCAGGCTTTGTTTTATTTTATATTTTATTTTATTTTATTTTATTTTATTTTATTTACTTGGTGAGCCTATTTACCTGCACACTACTGGACCAGAGTCACAGTTATAAAATGTCCCAGGAGAATGGAAGGGGCTATTGTGCAGGGGAGAGTGGGGGAACTGGGTTTCAGAACACCCTAGCTCTTAGTGCCAACACACCGTGAGTTTTTACAGGTAAGGTTCTATGTTGGCCCCACATTCAAAATTTAGGATCAAACTGAATGTTGAATCCTAAACATTCAAAGTATTTAAAGGGGTTTATTCATGACTTCCTTCCCCTGGTCCTCATCACACCCATCCATCCGTCATTGGGTTGTTTTGTTAAATATTTTGGAATTTACACTGTGCCTTGGTTTTCACGGTGTTCTAGGTTCTGGCAATTGACACATACAAAGACAATACTCAGACCACAGAAAGTTTACAATCAATTAGGGGGATAATGAACAGGTAATCAATTATGATGTTTTCTTAAGAAAGGTTTCTTGACATTAGATTTTTTTTTTTTTTTTTTTTTTTTTCTTTGAGGTGGAGTCTCGCTCTGTCGCCCAGACTGGAGTGCAGTGGCCGGATCTCAGCTCACTGCAAGCTCCGCCTCCCGAGTTTATGCCATTCTCCTGCCTCAGCCTCCAGAGTAGCTGGGACTACAGGCGCCCGCCACCGCGCCCGGCTAGTTTTTTTTGTATTTTTTAGTAGAGACAGGGTTTCACCATGTTAGCCAGGATGGTCTCGATCTCCTGACCTCGTGATCCGCCCGTCTCGGCCTCCCAAAGTGCTGGGATTACAGGCTTGAGCCACCGCGCCCGGCCTGACATTAGATTCTTTACGAAAGCAAGATCAGGGGTAACTTATGGGGACATGTCATGCAGACAGTGAGAAGTGCTCTGAATAGGGGTAATTCTTTCAACAGCACAAAGTAGGAAGATTGATATGAATTTTCTAGCATGCTGAAGGTGTCTAGATCAAGGCTGTGAAAGCCTTCATGAAGGATTTAATAAGTTTCTTAAAGTGATCTTGGTTAGACAATCAACCATTTTAGTACATAGAAGTTCACTTGCGGACCAGACCTTAATCCTTTAGCTCCTTAGCTCTATTCTCTGCCTTCTATTAGAAAAATTTTCTTTGCCACTCCTTCCACCTATTGACATATTACACTATCTTCAGGGGTAACTGCAGATATACACTCATTCATAAACACTTCACAAACTCAGAAAGCATTACTCCTTCCCTTGTGTTACTATATAAATAATCGTACAAAAGATATTAACTTAATAATTATATTTTCATTCATTATTTAAATGTTTACTTTGTTTTTGTAATCAAGATCTCATTAAGAGAATGAACCATAACTTATTCATCTTTATATATATAACATAGCTCCTGGCATCCTCTGAATTGAATGGGATCAGGTAGATGCCAAAAGTGCTGGTGATGTCAAAGAAAACATTTGAGTGTAATCTGCATTTTCCATCTCTGTACATTGATGGTGGAGTCATAGGTGGTCTTGCCAGACATGGCTACCTTAAATCATACTGGTGTTAGCTACACAGTCTTCCACTTGCTGGGCATCCCAGGCCTAGAGGATCAGCATGTGTGGATTTCCATCCCCTTCTTTATTTCCTGTGTCATTGCTCTGTTTGGAAACAGCCTGCTCATCTTCATTAGCCTCACAAAACGCAGCCTCCATGAACCCATGTACCTCTTCTGCTTGTTGGCCAGAGCAGACATTGTCCTTTCCACTGCCACAGTACCAGAAGTGTTGGCCATCTTCTGGTTCCATGCTGGGGAAATCTCCCTTGATAGTTGCATGGCTCAGGTTTTCTTCCTCTCTTCTACCTTCATTTATGAGTCAGGGAACTTGCTGGTGATGGCATTTGATCGCTATATATTGCCATTTGTTACCCACTGAGATATACCACTATTCTTACACATGCCCTTATTGGGAAAATTGGTGTGATTATATTTCTGAGAAGTTATGGCATAATTTTCCCCATATCTTCTGAAAAGACTGACTTTCTGCAAAAATAACATCCTCCTGAACACTGCCATTCTGCTTTTCTTTTCCGTTTTGTCCTGATTACTGGTCATAGAGATTTTTCTTTTTATGTTTACTAGTTTTTTATTTTATGCTTTATATTATGATAAGAAAACTATAGAGACTACAGATAATGTTATTTTTTTGGAAATATTTTCCTTGTTTTATGTTATCCAGATAACGGGAACAACCAATCACTTCTCTCCAGTTAGGACTTGGGCTGAGTCAAGGCCAATTTCAGTTTTAGTCAAATGAGTCTTTGTTTTAGACACTCTTATTCCTGGGAAAAAACCCTTCAGAAATTTTGATTAAGACTCTGAAAAGCCCTTTTCTCTTCCATTTTAAAAATCCCTATGGAAGATTCAATACTTCCTTTCAGAAGTCTTTTAATTTGGTATTTAGACTCTATTTCATGTAGCTTCAACATTTGAAAAATTATGGAAAGGAGAGGATAGAATACAGTTTAGGCATGCCCCCTGACCCAGGTAGGTCTGTCTTTCATAGGAATCACAAGAAATTTCATAATGTATTCCAGAATCTCTTGACTTAGTTCCTCAGCATCTAGTGTGCCCACAGTACTCAGCAAATGTCTCACAGGGAAAAATAGCTCTGCATTTGAGACCTTCATGTTTCAAAAATTTTACTACAGTCCTGTGTAGCCACTAAAATCTCTGCTGGTTTTTCTTTCCACTAGTAGAAACTTTCTTCTTGGGCAAAGAGTGATCCTTAGCACGTGTCCAGAATCAGCAAATAGTCCTGGGGTGGAAAAGGGGTTGGCAATTGTCAAGTTGCTTTTGAATAGTTCTCAGCTCTCTGATGGCTTAATATGTAATTAAATATTTGCAATTTATTTGTCATTTTCTGGTTGTCATAATGGAAACATTATCATGCCATGTCCTATTATGTTATACCCAAAGCAGAGGATTTCAAACTGATTAATGTTTGCCTTGATGATATAAAAATAACAAATGAATAATATTTAGCTTGAAGAGAACAAATGTTTATGCTTTTGGACAAATAAGATATATTATTTCTACTTTCCCATCAAAACACAAAAAATTGTTATAGATTTTTTTCACTTATATTTTGAGATTCACTTAATTCTGGATTTTAAGTATTCCCTAACTTTAGCATTTAATATTAGAATTTATATTAGCATTTATATAATGGAAAATGAATATGGAAAATGAAATGCTTTCTTTAGTCTTACCTGAATTGAAAATAAACACACAGCAAATGTACCAACTTACACTAGCATTTTAAAAGTAAACATTATGTTTCTGGAGTAAATTTTGACTCATTATACTTCTGGACATAAAATAAAAGATTATACGCTTGGACATAAATTTTGACTGAACATTTTATTTTCTCTTGTCGTACATTATTTTTATTATATCTGTAAGACAGAAGCATTAATTAGTATCCTAACTATCTTGTATAGTGTGCTTCTTACAGTTACATATTTTTCTCCCAAAATGCTAATGATTTTAAAGAATATCGGAAATTTCCAGACTTTTTTATTTCTATCAATCCTGTTAGTGAATTTAGTCATTTCTATGACTTTTAACAGCCTACAATTTCAATCAACAATTTTGTTGTTTCTCCTGAAGAGAGTATAATGGTACATTGTGCTGTACTTTATGTCATAGAGCTTTTTTCACATGGGAAGTAATAGTGCAATTTGTGGTTTTACGTTGTCAATGATTGTTTTTCTCTCCTCCTCTTTTTTACTCTCTCAGGAGCATTTGAAGATAGTTTACTGTTCTGTCCTTGAATTATCTTCTCAGTTTTTATAGTATCAACTTGCTCCTATACCTCCCCAACAAGTTTCCAAGATTGAATCAGAAAAAAATCTATAAATCATATCTTCAAATCTTAACATTTGCATACTTGACCCTACATGATTAGATTTCTATTCACCTCATCTACTTTACCTTCTACTTCACCTCCACAAATACTCTGCTACATCTCTTTCTATTCTTTGAACTCTTTGATCTAATTTTAGAAGTTGGCTTCTTGAAATTTCTTTTTCCTGTGCCCCAAATACTGTCATTGCCTATTTTTCTATGGCTTACTGCTTATTAGATAAGTTTCAGTCCACACATCCTCTTCTCAGTGAAAAGTTCTCTGACCAGCCAATTTTGATTACATATACCCAAATAGGGAATGAAAGATTTTCAAACCAGAATTCATAAAAGAACTATATCACAGGTCAACCTTTGATGAATGGGGGAGTTTAGTCACCCATTCTCAGATCAGGCAGCTGGGTCCTAAAATAAGATTTGAGTATTTACGTTAATCTCTTTAGAGATACCCCGGCTTTATTTTAACCTTATTAAAATGTTGATTATTTTGCCTAAAACTAATCTGTACCCTAAATCCTATAATACCTAAATCTTTTCATTTGTTTGGTGAGACACCCCATTGCTCCTCTGGTCTCCCTCTTTGCAATTAGATAAAACAAAACAAAACAAAACAAAACCAAGACAACCCTGAATTTGTTGGATGACAAGCTTCTCTCTAAAGTCATAGATTGATTGGGCTGGGATAGTGTCATTGATATCTAACCTTCTACTCCGTTCAATATTCTACCCATGCTGCATTTTGTTTTGATAGCTAAACATTGCCATGGGTACTTTGATTGTGTACTTCTAGCTCTTGGAAGAAGACCATCATTTCTGCAGAAATAAAACTTCATTAAGAAATTTCTCCATTGGCCGGGCGCGGTGGCTCAAGCCTGTAATCCCAGCACTTTGGGAGGCCGAGACGGGCGAGTCACGAGGTCAGGAGATTGAGACCATCCTGGCTAACACGGTGAAACCCCATCTCTACTAAAAAATACAAAAAACTAGCCGGGCGAGGTGGCGGGCACCTGAAGTCCCAGCTACTCGGGAGGCTGAGGCAGGAGAATGGCGTAAACCCGGGAGGCGTAGCTTGCAGTGAGCTGAGATCCGGCCACTGCACTCCAGCCCGGGCAACAGAGCGACACTCCGTCTCAAAAAAA
>NW_016811643.1:2673409-2693752 GCF_001698545.2 Rhinopithecus bieti
AAAAAAAGAAAAAAGAAAAAAGAAATTTCTCCATTAAGAAATTATAATTTTCATTATATAAAAATTTATGATTTAAATTATAATATAACTTACACTGGCATCTTAATTTGAAAAATTTTTTATTTAATTATTTTTAGCACAGATGATCCTAGTTTTCATAACATGTATTAACAATTTGTATGTATTCTACCTGGCCAAGAGCATGTCAAATGTAAATAAGAAAACTTCAAGAATCTATCCCATATAAAAAAGTAACATAGAGCACATACAAAAATTTATGAATAATTATGTTTATGACAAATTTATTGATACTGGCAAATCATCTGAAATAAATATTCAATAAGAATCTATAGGTTGGCTAAAATGATATATTTTGTAATATATTGTTTATATGAAAATCTGTTAGGCAGTATTAAATAAAGTTAAATAAATATGTGAAGTTCATTTTGTACCAAAGGAAATTTCTTGTCATGTAACATTAAGTAAAATATACTAATCATTATACAACATAGAAATACATGAAAATATGATTAAATAACAAAATGTTTTCTAATATTAATACTTATTTTATAAGTGTAATTGTTGGTAATTATAACATTATTATATTATTTTTAGAGAACATATACTGTTGAAATATTACATATATCAATTTAAAATCTAAAATAAATGGAATAGGGAAGGAGTAAGTAATGAACTTACATTAGAATCAGAACAATTCCTGAAGTTATAAAGAGAAGGGAAACATCCAGAGATGTGACTTGACTACATAAAATGTAGGTCCTCCTCTATAACTAGACTTAAAGAACAAATAAAATAAGGAAATCCTTGTATAAAAAGATTACTGTTTGGGAAAACTGTAAAATGTGAAATATAGTAGATGTTAAATATGAAACAGTTACACTGGTAACTACGATAAACTCTTAAATTTTTATAATTTGCAGTTAGTTAAAATATGTTTCAAGTATGATAAATACTTGTTAGAAATATGTGTAAAAATAATAGGGTATAAATTATTGAAATAAAAATAAGTTTGATTTCCAAATACATTTAAAAGTTCAAGTAAGAGATAAACAGAATTGTACCATAAACACAAGAGACAAAGAGGAAATTCTTTGTGCATTTAAATATTTTCCAAATAGTCTACAATGAGAATTTCATACTTTCACTTTTTAAAATGAAAAATTATTTTCTTGATTTAGTAACTATTATGTTAGTAACGACAGTAGATGCAGTAGATACCAGAGAAACAACAAACATTCACACACATAAATGCTCATACACATGAAAAACATATACCAATATACATTACAATTTATTAACAATGGATAAGAACATCAATAACTGGTAACCTGTATAATCATTTTATTTCCATTATTCTGTATTGGCTATTCTTAAAGAGTGATGATGATTTATCCAAGTAAATAAATAAATTTTATATTATTTTATTATAAAAGGTTCAATATACAGAAAATTTTAAAAAAATTTATGATGACCAATTTTATGTCAACCACCAAGATTCTTCCATTAAATTTTACCTCTACTTGCTTTATCATATAGATGTTCCTTGATGTATGATGAGGTTATGTCCCAATAAAGTAATCATAAGTTGAAGATATTTAACGTAAAAATGTATTTAATATACATAATCTATAAGTCATATTAAATCCAAGTAAGACTACCCCAATATGAATTGTAATCACACTGTCAAAGTTCAAAAATAAAGATTCTGAAAGTGGCAGGGGAAAGAAACAAATAACTGATGAAAGAAATTGAAGAGGACACCGAAAAGAAATGACAAGATATTACATGTTCATGGATTGGAAGAGCCAATATTGTTAAAATGTCCATACTACCCAAAGCAACCTACAGATTCAATGCAATCACTGTCAAAATATCAATGACATTCTTCACACAATTAAAAAAAAAAATCCTACAATGTATACAGAACCACAAAAGAGCCAGAATAGCCAAAGCTATCCTAAACAAAATGAACAAAACTGGCAGAGTCACATTACCTGACTTCAAATTATACTACAGAGCTATAGTAACCCAAACAGCATGGTACTGGCATGAAAACAGACACATAGACCAATGGAACAGAATGAAGATCACAGAAACAAAACCACACATCTACAGTAAACTCATTTTTGAGAAAGGTGCCAGGAACATACACTGGGGAAAAGACAGTTTCTTTAACAAATGATGCTAGGGAAACTAGATATCCACATGCAAAAAAAAAAAAAAAAAAAAAAAAGGCTGTATCACTGCATCTTTCACCATATACAAAAATCAAATCAAAATGGAATGAAGACTTAAATCTAATACTTCAAGCTAAGAAAGTGCTACAAGAAAACATTGGAGAAACTCTCCCAGGCAATGGTCTGGGCAAAAATTTCTTTCTTTCTTTTTTGTTTTTTTTTTTGAGACAGAGTCTCGCACTGTTGCCCAGGCTGGAGTGCAGTGGAGTGATTTCTGCTCACTGCAAGCTCCGCCTCCCGGGTTCATGCCATTCTCCCACCTCAGCCTCCCAAGTAGCTGGGACTACAGGCACCCGCCACCACGCCCAGCTAATTGTTCTGGGCAAAAATTTGTTGAGCAATACCCCACAAGCACAGGCAACCACAACCAAAATGGACAAATAGGATCACATCAAGTTAAAAAACTTCTGCACAGCAAAAGAAACATTCAACTAAGAGAAGAGACAACCCACAGAATGGTAGAAAATATTTACAAACTACCTATATAAAAAGGGGTTCATAGCCAGAGTATACAAGGAGCTCAGACAACACTATAGGAAAAAAGTCTAAAAATCTGATTAAAAAATAGGCAAAAATTTGAATAGACATTTCTCAAAAGAAGACATACAAATGGCAAACGGGCTTATGAAAAGGTGCCTCCTATGAAGGCAATAGCATTGCTCATCAGAGAAATACAAATTAAAACTACAGTGAGATACCACCTCACCCCAGCTAAAATGGCTTTTATCCAAGAGATAGGCAATAACAAATGCTGGTGAGGATGTGAAGAGAAGCAATCTCTTGTACACTGTTGGTGGGAATGTAAACTAGTATAACCACTATGGAAAACAGTTTGGAGGTTCCTCAAAATACTAAAAATAGAGCTAGCATGGGATCCAGCAATCCCCCTGCTGGGTATACACCCAAAAGAAAGGAAACCAGCATATGGAAGAGATATCTGCACTCCCATGTTTATTGCAGCATTATTCACAATAGCCAAGATTTGGAAGTAACCTAAGTGTCCATCAACAGATGAATGGATAAAGAAAATCTGGTACATGTACACAATGGAGTACTATTATTCTAATATTCAGTACTAATATTCAGCCATAAAAAGAATGAGATCTTGTCATTTGTGACAACATGAATATAACTGGAGATCACTACATTAACTGAAATAAAGCTTGCGAAGAAAGACAAACGTTGCATATTCTCATTTATGCTGGATCTAAAAATCAAAACAATTGAGTTCATGGACATAGAGAGTAGAAGGATGGTTACCAGAGGCTGGGAAGTGTAGTGGGGGTGGGGGAGGAGGTGGGGATGGTTAATGAGTACAAAAAATAGAATGAATAAGATCTACTCTTTGATAGCACAAAAGGGCGATTATAGTTGATAATAATTTGATTGTACATTTGAAACAACTAAAAGAGTACAAGTGAATTGTTTGTAACACAAAAGATAAATGCTTGAGACGTATACTTCATTCTCCATGATGCGATTACTATGCATTGCATGCCTGTATCAAAACATATAATGCACCCCATAAATATACACACCTATTATTTATCCACAAAATTAAAATAAAACAAATAAAAGAAGAAACAGCACCAATATGCAACCTACCATTGTACCTCAAGAAAACAGAAAAACTAGAGCAAATGCAAAATTAGTGCTGCTTTTTTTAAAGCTATAAAACTAGACTACTTTATATTGTTTAAAGATAAACAATGGAAGGGGTGCACAAAAAGAAGAGTTGATTTGTTGAAAAGATAAACAAAATTGACAAACTGGTAATTAAGAAAAAATTGACAAACCAGTAACTAAGAAAAAAAGAGAAAACTCAAATAAATAAAATGAGAGATTAAAAAGGAGACATTACAACTGATATCGCAGAAGTCATAGAGGATCATAAGACTATTGTGAACAATTATACACCAAATAATTGGGAAATAGAGAATAAATAGATAAATTCCTGGAAACATAGTATCTACCAAAATTGCATTATGAATAAATGGAAACCTGAACAGACCAATAATGTGCAAGGAGATTGAATCAGTAATAAAAAGTATGCCATCCTAAAACCTCAGTATGGCACAGTACAATTTTGTCAAATATTTACAGAAGATTTACTACCAATTCTTCACAAAATATTCCAAAAAACTAAAGAGGAGGGAATTATTCCCAACTAATTCTACAAAATCAGCTATACTCAGACACCAAAACCAGACAAGGTTCCAAAAACAAGAGAAGAAAAACTACAGACCAATATCCCTGAGGATCATAGATACAGTGTTCCTCAATAAAATGCTATCAAACTGATTTCAACAGTATATGGAAAAGATTGCTCACCCTGATCAAGGGAGAAACATCCTAGGAATGCAAGAATGGTTCAAAATATGAAAATCAATAAATGTGAGACATTAAATTAACAGAATGAAGGACAAATATAATCATTTTAATAGATACTGATAAAGTGTTTGACAAAATTCACACTCTTCATGACAAAAACTCTGAACAAATTAGGTGTAGAAGGAATGTACCTCAACACAATAAAGGTCATATATGACAAATCCTCAACTAACATTATACCCAGTGGGGAAAAGTTGAAAGCTTTTTCACTGAAATCGGGAACAAGACAAGGATGCCTACTGTCAGTACTTGTATTCAACATACTACTGGAAGTCCTAGCCAGAGCAATTAGGCAAGAGAAAGAAGTAGAAGACCCTTTCATTGGAAAGGAAGAAGTTAATTTTTCCCTGTTTGCGAATAGCACTATCTTATATGAAGTGTTATTCATATAAAGACTCTACCAAAAACTATTAGAATATGCAAATTCAGTAAAATTGAAGGATAAAACTCAACAAAATATTAGTAGTCTTCTTACATGTTAGTAGCAAACTATCTGAAAAAGAAATCGAGAAAACTATCCCATTTACAATAGCTGCAAAAATAAAATAAAATATCTAGACATAAATTTAACCAACAAGGTGAAATATCTCTACAATGAACAACAACAAAAAAAGCAAAACACTGATTAAAGCAATTGAAGAAGACACAAATAAATGAATATTATATATTCATAAATTAGAAAAATAATATCGTTAAAACATTTATACTACTCAAAACTATATACAGATTCAATGCAATCCCTATCAAAATACCAATGACACTTTTTTACAGAAATAGACAAAACAATCCTGAAAGACCTATAAAACCACACAAACCCCCAAGTAACCAAAGTAATTTTCACCAAAAAGAACAAAGTTGAAGACATCACATTAACTGGCTGCAAAATATGCAATAAAACTATAGTAACCAAAACATCATGGCACTAGCATAAAAACAGATACATTGACCAATGGAACAGAAATAGGGAGCCTAGAAATATTTCTATGCACTTAGAGACAATACATTTTCGACCAAGTAAGTCACCAAGAACACATATTGGGAAAAGGATAGTCTCTTCAGTAAGTAGGATACGAAGAAGTGGATATTCACATGCAGAATGAAATTAGACCCTTATCTCACCTTATATATAAAAAAAGTCAAAGAAGATTAAAGCCCTAAACATAAGACCAGAAACCATGAAACTACTAGAAGAAAATACAGGGGAAAGGCTTCAGAGATTGGTGTGGGTAAGGATTTTTTTTGGATATGACCTCAAAATCAAAGATAACAAAAAGCAAAATAGACAAATGAGATTATATTCAAAGAAAAAGATTCTGCACAGCAGAGAAAACAATCAACAAAGTGCAAAGACAACCTATAAAGTGGGAGAAAATCTGTGCAGTCTATATACCTGATATGGCATTAATATCTAAAATTTATAAGGAACTCAACTTAATGGCAAGAAAACAAACAACCCTATTTAAAAAGGGCAAAACACTTGAGTAAACATTTATCAAAAGAAGACATACAAATGGCCAATAGGTCAATAGGTGTATGAAAAAATGTTAAACATCACTGATGATCAGGGAAATATAAACCAAATCCACAATGAGATATCACTTTGCACCTGCTTAATGGCTACTATCAAAAAGACAAAATAACAAATAGTAAGGATGTGAAGAAAAATGAACTCTTACACACTGTTGGTGGGAATGTTAATTAGTACAGACATTATGGAAAACACTCTTTAAGGTCCTCAAAATATTAAAAATAGAACTATCATATGATTCAGTAACACCACTATTGAGTATATATCCAAAGGAAATAAAATCAGTGTATCAAAGAGATATTTGTGCTTCCATGTTTATTGCAGCACTATTCACAAAGGCCAAGATATGGAATCACTCTAAGTGTCTATCTACAGATAAAAATGGATACAGAAAATGTAGAATATATACACAATGGAATACTATTCAGCCATCGAAAAGAACACAATCCTGTGAGTTGCAACATGTTTGAACCTGGAGAGCATTAAGTTAAATAGAGGCACAAAATGACAAATGTTGGATGATCTCACTCACATGTGAGTGAGAAAAAAGTTGATCTCATAGAAGTAGAGAGTAGAATGTTGGTTACCAGAGGTGTGGATGGTTAAGGGAGAGGCAGGGATAGGGAGATGGTGGTCAAAGGATATGTAATTACAGTTAGATGAGAGAAATGTATATAATATATTAAACATGTGTCCAGAATAGGCAATTACATAGAATTAGAAAGTAGATAAGTAATTGCCTGGGGCTAGGGAAACAGAGGAAGAGAATAGGTGGGAGTGGGCAGGAAAAGGAAGAATGACTACTAATGGTTATGAAGTTTTTTATGTGATGAAAATGTTCTAAAATTGATTGTGGTGATGGTTGCATAACTCTGTGAACATATTAAGACCATTGGATTATAGACTTTATTTATTTCTGTTATTTCTATTTTTTTATTACATTTCAATAGTTTTTGGGGAACAGGTGGTTTTTGGTTACACAGATAAGCTCTTTAGTGGTGATTTCTGAGATTTTGGTGCACTGGTCACCAGAGCTGCATATACTATACCCAATGTGTAGTCTTTTATCCCTCACCTCCTCCCACCCTTCTTCCCACATCCCCAAAGTCCATTATGTAACTCTCATACCTTTGCATCCTCCTAACTTAGCTCCCACATATAAGTGAGAACATACAATATGTGATTTTCCACTCTTGAGTTACTTCACTTACACTAATGATCTCCAACTCCATCCGGGTTGCTGCAAATGCCATTATTTCATTTCTTTTTATGGCTGAGTAGTATTTCATGGTATATATACTACATTTTCTTTATCCACTTGTTGGTTGATGGGCATTTAGGCTGGATTATACACTTTAAATGGATGAATTGTATGATATGTAAATTATATCTCGATAAAACTGTTTAAAAGAAAAGAAAAGCCCAGGACTTGATGGTTCCACTCATGAATTCTACAAAACATTTAAAGAAGAAAGAAAACCAATCCTTCTCAAACTTTCAAAAAACTGAAGAAGAGGACAAAATTCCAAACTAATTTTATGAGACTAGGACTACTCTGATACAAAAGACAGACAAGGATCATACAATAAAAGAAAATTACTCTGAGAGCAGTGGCTCACATCTGTAATCCCAATACATTGAGAGGTTGAGGCAGGAGGATCACTTGAGCCCCGAAGTTTGAGACCAACCTAGGTAACATAATGAGACTGTGTTTCTACAAAAAACAGAAAAAAGTAGCTAGACAGGGTGGTGTGTGCCTGTAATCCCAGCTACTTGGGAGGCTGAGGTAGGAGGGTTGCTTGAGCCCAGGAGTTGAGGCTAAAGTGAGCCATGATCACACCACTGCATTCCAGCCTGGGCAACAGAGCGAGGTATTGTCTCAAAAAAAAAATTACATGCAAATATCTCAACAAATATAAACATAGATGCAAAAATCCTCAACAAATACTAGTAAACTGAATTCAACAGCATATAAAAATTATCATTCATCAAGATCAAGTGAGATTGATCCATGGGGCAAAGATGTTTCCACATACACATGTGATATATCATATTAACAGAATGAAGAACAGAAATCATATGGTCATCTCAATAGATGCAGAAAGTATTTAACAAAATTCAACTTTTTTTTCATGAAAAAAGTTCTCAACGAATTACGTATAGAAGGAATGCACCTCAACACAATAAAGGCCATACATGACATACCCTCAGCTAACATCATACTCAGTGAGGAAAAGTTTAAAGCTTTTCCTCAAAGGTCAGGAACATAATAAAAATGCTCACTCTGACCACTTCTAGTTAGCATAGTACTGGAAGTCCTAGCCAGAGCAATTTGGCAGGAGAAAGAAACAAAAGATTTCTAGATGGAAAAGGAGGAAGTTAAATTGTCCCTGGTTTGCAGATGACATGAATATATGTGAAGAAAACCTTATAGACTCCACCAAAAATCTGTTAGCACTGATAAAAATTCAGTAAAGTAGCAAGATAAAAATTAACACATAAAATTAGTAGCTTTTCTATACACTAACAATGAAGTATCTAAAACAGAAATCAAGAACACAATTTTATGATAACATTAATAAGAATAAGTTACGTAGGAATATATTTAGCCAAGAAAGTGAAATCCTGTACACTGAAAACTATAAAACATTGATGAAGGAAATTGAAGAAGACACAAATAAATGGGAAGATATCCTCTGTTCATGGATTGGAAGAACTAATATTGTTAAAACATCCACACTACCCAAAACAATCTGTAGATTCAATGTAGTCCCTATCAAAATACCAATGACATTCTTCACAGAAGTAGAAAACACAACCTTAAAATTATTATGGAACCACATAAGACCTTGAATAGCCAAAGCATTCTCAAGTAAAAAAAATGAAAAATAAAAACCAAAAACCAAAACTGGAGGTATAATAATACCTGACTTCAATATACTACAAAATATATTACAAAGCTATAGTAATTAAAACAGCAAGGCACTAACATTAACAAAAGGACACAAAGACCAATGGAGCAGACTAAAGAGCCTAATAAAATTGACTTTTGCCAAAGGTGGCCAGAAAAAACAAGAGGGAAAATTAGTCTCTTTAATAAATGGTATTGGGATAATTCAATATCCGCAAACAAAAGAATAAAATTAGATCCTTATCTCACTCTACATACAAAAATTAAGTCAAAATGGATTAAAGGCTTAACTGTGAGACTGGAAACTCTAAAACAACTAGTAGAAAACAGAGGGGAAAAGCTTCATGACATTGGTCTGGGCAATAACTTTTTGAACAAGAATCCAAAAGCATAGGCTGGGCGCGGTGGCTCAAGCCTGTAATCCCAGCACTTTGGGAGGCCGAGACAGGTGGATCACGAGGTCTGGAGATCGAGACCATCCTGGCTAACCTGGTGAAACCCCGTCTCTACTAAAAAAATATAAAAAACTAGCCGGGCGACGTGGCGGGCGCCTGTAGTCCCAGCCACTCGGGAGGCTGAGACAGGAGAATCACTTGAACCCGGGAGGTGGAGGTCACAGTGAGCTGAGATCTCACCACTGCACTCCAGACTGGGCAACAGAGTGAGACTCTGTCTCAAAAACAAAACAACAACAACAAACTGTTGCTCACAAGAATTTTACTCTGTCTGGGCTAGGATAGAAGTCATGAAGGCATGTCTTGCCTCTCTTTCAATTGTGATGTGTTTTCCCATAATAAGCAAAAGGGTAACAGCACTTCATCTACTCGANATCCAAAAGCATAGGCAACAAAAATGAAAATTGGCAGAATTATTTAAAACTAAAAAAACTTCTGCATAGGCAAGAAATAACAGAGGAAAAAGACAATCTTTCGAGTGGGAGAAAATATTTGCAAACCTTCATCTGAGAAGGGGTTAATAGCCAAAATATATAAATAATTCAAATAAATCAATAATAAGAAATAAACTTCTTAAAAAATGGGCAAAGCACCTAAATAGGCAATTCTCAAAGAAGACATACAAATGGCCAGTAGGTAAATGAAGAAAAAAATAAAGGTCAACAAAACTAATCATCAGGGAAATGCAAATTAAAACCACAATGAGATATCACCTCATACAAATTAGAATGACTATTAACAAAAAGACAAAAGATAAAAAATGTTGGAGAGAATGGGGAGAAGGGGAACCCTTGCAAATTGTTGGTGGGAATGTTAGATAGTGTAAGTATGATGGAAAACAGTGTGGACATTCATCAAAAAATTAAAAATAGAACTATCTATGATCCGTCTATCTCACTACTGTGTATATACCCAAATATATGAAATCAGTATGTTGAAGACATATTCATTCTCTCTTTTTTTTTTTTTTTTTTTTTTTGAGACGGAGTCTCGCTCTGTCGCCCGGGCTGGAGTGGTGCAGTGGCCGGATCTCAGCTCACTGCAAGCTCCGCCTCCCGGGTTTACGCCATTCTCCTGCCTCAGCCTCCTGAGTAGCTGGGACTACAGGCGCCCGCCACCTCGCCCGGCTAGATTTTGTATTTTTTTTTAGTAGAGACGGGGTTTCACCGTGTTAGCCAGGATGCTCTCGATCTCCAGACCTCGTGATCCACCCGTCTCGGCCTCCCAAAGTGCTGGGATTACAGGCTTGAGCCACCGCTCCCGGCCGACATATTCATTCTCATGTTCGTTGCAGCACTATCCACAATATCCCAGATATGGACTCAAAATAAGTGTCTATCGATGGATGAATGGATACAGAAAATGTAGTATATACACATAATGGAATACTATTCAGCCTTATAAAAGAAAGAAATTCTGCCATTTGCAATAACAGGGATGAATTTAGAGGACATAATGTTAAATGAAGTAAGCCAGGCATAGAAAGACAAATACCCCATTATCTCACTCACATGTTGAACACACAGAAGTAGAGTAGAATTGTGGCTAGGACCCTGGGGTGGGGTAAAGGGTTGAGGATGTAGAGATGTTGGTCACAGAACACAAAAGTTCAGTTTTATCTGAGAACTAAGTTCAAGAGATCTATTGTACAACATGGTGACTATAGTTAAAAGAGATGTATTTCATTCTTGAAAATTGCTAAGACAGCAGGTTTTAAATTTTCTTACCACAACAAATGAGGTAATGTATATGTTAATTAGCTCAATTTACCCATTCCACAATGTGTACATATTTTAAAACATGTTGTACACGATAAATATAATTTTGTTTTTCAATAAAAAAGAAAATTAAAAAAATTTATAAAAGGGAAAAAATTAGGTTATAGACTACAACTATAGTATAGTCACTATTCTACATATTTATCATATTATAATATTTTGCAAATAGATACAGGAATTGATACAGATGAAAATAAATACAAATACAGATTCAGATACAGATACAGATGTATAGATATGTACATTTATAAACAAAGATGTATAGCTATATATAACAAATTTTAACAGTAAAATTGCTTGAGAGCTCTAAGATGGTAGTTTTATGAGCTCCATTTCAAGTTTGTTTTTTCATAATTTCTAATGCTTCCTAGAAGGAACATAGACTTTTAATAAAATAAGTATTAAAAATATGAGCAATATGCTATTTTTCTCATAAAAAATTATCAACTATAATACACTGAGAAGGAATTGTGATTGGAGACAATCTCAGAGGAGATGACATGAGAATTAGATATGAAAGGAGGAATAAGAGTTTTCCACAAGTTGATGGAGGTTATTTCAAGAGAAGGCAGAGTACCTGAAGAGTATGGTATAACCTGAGAAAACTGACAAATTAATGGCCTGATGCATCTGAAGTTCAGGTTGCATAGAAGGTATTGGGAAGTGTCGTTGTAAAAACACTCAGAATTCATGTGAATAAACATCTTGAATGTTCTCCTGAGGAGGAGATCATTGAAGAACACAGCCTGACACTGAGAATGAAGGAGTTCCCTTTCTTCAGCATTTCCCCAGCACACACCACACCTTCAGAAACCACAGGTCATTCCTCAACACAAAAATGATCAGATTCAGGTTCCTCAAGAGTTGTTCTGCAAAATATGAATCACACAATTTATTTGCAACCCTCTATTATAGACATTCATGTTCATAGGATATAAATTATAACATAATAGAAATAAATGGAAAACCTAGGAATCACTGATTCTAAGAATGTCACTTAGCTAGAAAGAAGGACATAAAAGAATGGAGGTTTGTACATGATTTTACAGGAATACAACATGTCTCAGAGCTTCAGAAACTCAGTACAGGATAGATGAACAAATTCCAATGCCAGAGCACTGCTCTCACTTTATCTATTTTCAAAGATTATGATAGTGTTGTCCTATTAAGGATACATGACTTCTGAAAAATCAGTCTATTCTCTCCTAGGCTCTGTGCAGGAGGTAGTTTGTTCAGTCAAACATTACATTGCTCTCCTAGGTTCTTTAAAAAATGGAAGAGTAAGCCCTGCAACTTCCCAGTTGACCTTGCTCCAGACATGGTACTCACTGAGTTATTTCCTACTGTGTCAGCTGACCTCTCCCATCTACCACTTCCATACCCACTTAGCAGATAGCTAGAGATTCTGAAAACTCAGTTCTTAAACCAAAGTTATTTCTGTTTTATAAACAAAAAATGAGCCACTTGTTCCTGCATTTGCTTGGTTTTGGTCCCATAAATAATGGGATTCAGCATAGGTGGAACCAGAAAGCAGACATTAGCCAATGGGATGTAGATACAATATGGAACGTGGTGTCCAAACCTCTAGGTTAAGGACTGTGAAGATGCCAGACCCATAAAAGAGGATGATGATGCAAACTTGGGAGCCACATGTGTTGAGAGCTTTGTGGCGAGCATCTGGAGAAGGCATGTGGAAGACAGCATGGAGAATCAGCATATAGGAAATTAGTACAACATCTAAGACCACCGTTGACATTAGAATGGAAAACCCATACTAAATGTTTATTCAAATGTCATTACATGCATATTTGGCTAGGCCAATGTGTTCACAAAAGGTGTGTGGAATAATATTATTCTGGCAGAAAGTCAATCTTTTTAAAAGAAATATGATAGAGAAAATTGTACCATAACTTCTCAGGGAGACAGTCATACAAATTTTCTTAATCAGAGCATTTGTAAGAACGGTGGTGTACCTCAGTGGGTAGCATATGGCAATGTAGCGGTCAAAGGCCATCACTAGCAAGATCCCTGACTCAGAGATGAAGGTGAAATGGATGACGAAAAGCTGAGTAATGCAACGATCCAGGGAGATGTCCCCAGCATGGAACCAGAAGATAGCTAAGGCCTGAGGAATGGTGCACGTGGAGAGGACAATGTCTGCTCCAGCCAGCATGCAGAGGAAGAGGTACATGGGTTCACGGAGGCTGCGCTTTGTGAGGATAATGAAGATGAGCAGGCTGTTCCCAGGAAGGGCGGTGACATAAGAAATGAAGAATGGGATAGAAATCCACATGTGCTGGTCCTCTAGGCAGGGGATGCCCAGCAAGTGAAAGACCGTGTGGCTAGTGCCACTGTGGTTTGCAGTAGGCATAGCTGGGAACTTTCAGAACCTCACCTCCTACTCACAGAGGTAGAAGAAGATAAAATCTCCAACATTCTTTGCGATGTCACCAGGAGCTTTTGGCATGTTCCATAATCTCCATCTTCTTTGAACATGTAAATAACAAACATGCAAATATGAAAGGTGGTGGTCTATACTCTAATGAATGACAGTCAGACAATATCTCCAAGTAATCAGAATAAGAGACATTATTGTATGCACTTTAATTATGAATGGAGGATTATGAATATACAGAGGAAATTATTATTTCTGTGTGGGAAAGCTGAATAAGGTGACACTTAAAATTGAGTAGTTTATCATAAAGTTAATAATGAAGAGAGAAAGGAAGTAGCATAAGAAAAGGTGAGTGTACAGATCAATGCACAGGATGTTTCTGAAATATTTTCAGGCCGGGGTGGCTGTTGCATAAGGAGTACTGAGGAGAACAAGGGAAGTGATGGTATAGGCAGGATTTTCCTGAATGTGAAGGGCCTTGATCACAACTTCACTCTTAGGCCCCATCCTTTACACAGGGGCAGTCATTAGTTTAGAAAGATGACCTGTTGATGTTTGTTGGAACATTGATTGATTGAAGACACTGAAGCCTAAAAGGCCAGTGCTGTTCCAGGAATGGAAAATACCTTATTGTATTACAGTCACAGGAGAATTTAGCTAATGTTTATTAAGCATCACTTTATGCCAGGGGCTATAGTATGCACAGTGCACTTCGTACGTTCTTAATGCAGGGAGTAGACATCCACTCTTAGAACTGGCTAGTATCCCTATTTCACACTTAAGGAAAGTGAGTCTTAGACAATATGAATAACTTGCTACTTGTCACAAAGCAGCAATTGATAGAAATGAGATTTGAAACCTCTGACTTCACCACATACAGTTTGCTCACTTGTGAAGAGGGTCAAGGCACCTCTTTATCTGAGACGAGGCACTCCTTGTGCTCACACCCCAGGGAACTAGGCTTAGAAGTGACTGAAATTAGGTAAAGAGTTATTTCTGGGTGATGAGGAGGGGTTGCAGTTCTTGATATTTGAGAAATTCTCCTGTTGTTAGAAATGAACATGTAACTTCATCATTTACTTCCTAGCATACTCTTCTTGACTCATTAGTGGATTCATTCACCAGGGATATTTTGAGCATTGACTATTTTTTCCTGCATCATGCCATGTGCCTGAGTCCTAAATAGGTTTATGGTTTCAGAGAATGGTGGGCTTGTGAGTAAATAGGTTTACTGGTGTGCATAAGGAGTACTGAGGAGAACAAGGGAGGTGGAATGGTTTCAGAGAGTGCCTTCTGAGAAGAGAGCCATATTGAATCCCATTTTCAATGGAATGAAGAAATGGAGACAAATAATAAAATACACTCTTCATGGGGTTTCTAAGGATATTAAATAAAGGAGTATCTTAAAATATTTAGTTGTTGGCTAAGATATATCTTATGATCAGTAATATTTTTTCTTCCATTCTAGTTCACACTCTTGGTGCATCCCCTTCTTTCTTTCTGGAGGATAATTGGCTCTTAGTTATTTTTCACACCTGCTAGGATGCCCTGGCTGCCTCCACAAAGCTCTTTCCAACGTGTGGCTTGGGGCGGGTGACTACAGTTCCCTGCTACTTGCAGGGCTCCTTTCATATTATGCCAAGAGTTGTTTGCAGCCTACATCAATATATTTTATGTTTTCTCATGGTGCATACTAACTACTGGATTGCTCCTTTTTTCTGCCCTTTAGTAAATTCCATCTAGCCCACGTTCTCTCACCCTCGCTTCTCGGATCCTTATCTTTCACTTCTGCCATAAGCAGAGACTTGTGCCTCTGGCATATATATATTTATATATTTACCACATATTTCAACAGTCTCTAAGAGTCCTTTTACCTCTGGCCTGTATGATATAACACCAGCCTGGTTCTTACCTTATTTCTGGAACCAGTCCCATCCATAGATGTCTAATTCAGTCACTGGCCTCAGACTGAGACTTCAGTACCAGAAACGAGATCTGTGATAAAATTCAGCCTGTTGGGGGCCAGGAGTTGGGCTGTTTATCTTCTTTCAGAAGAAACCTTGAGGGAAGCACTTCAGCCACACTCTCTAGGGAAAGAGCTATTGCCACCAGCCTTGCCCTCTTCCCAAGTAGGCTGAGTCTCTAAAACCACTTCCCACCTCTCTCCGTTCCTCCTGCTCCTTTTCTCTTTTGCTTTTCTCAAGATGCTCTGATACAAAATCCTTTCCCACCTAATCTAGCCTTGCAACAGTCTGTTTAAACAAATGTTAAACCAATTTTTAATAGGCATATGAAGTCTGATGATTAATATGTGTTGATGATTTATAAAGGTATGCTCCTCATGAAAAGTATAATGTTGAAGTTATATTGATCTCCCTGACTTTCATAAGTTTTAACTTTCACAGCCGTGAATAATGATGCTTAACTCTGTTACCTAAGATGTATAGTGTACCTGCTTAATGGTTAGTAGAAAACATGTGAGTCATGATTATTTTGGACACATTTGTATTTCATTGTTTGTCTTGACTGTTTTTTTTTTATTTTTTCTTAATTTTCAGTTTGATTGTGATGTGCCAAGGCATAACTTTCTTTGTTTTTATCCTCCTTGATGCTTGCTTAGCTTTTTGAATATGTACATATATGAGTTTTAACTAATTTGGAAAATTTTAGTAATTATTTCTTAATTTTTTTTATCCCATTCTGTCTCCCATTTCACTTTGGGACCCAAAGCAAACTATTCTTAGAGCTTTTGAGATTGTTTCACCAGTACCTGTGGCCTATTCATTTATTTTTTTATTTTTCTGTTCTTTTTCCTACTTCTTTAGTTGGATAATTCTACTGATGCATCTCATATTTAATTATTAGGAGAGGGCTACTTGGTCTAAGGTAAATGCATTTGTAGATTTGTTAGGTATTAATGATACAACACCATAAGGGTTGTGCCAGTTTTTCATTACCACCAGCAATTCATGAGCATGTCTTTTCCCTCCTGACCTTGCCAGCAGGGTATGTTGTCAAGCGTTTGAATATTTGTCAGTCTGATAGTGTGGTTGAAGTGTGGTTGAGAATCCACAAAAATGGCCACTAACAATTCCTCCCTCTTCTGAACACATGTACCGTTCCTCCATCATGACATGTTGTTTATTACTCATCTCCTGGAATCTACGATGGCCTCATGACTTGCTTTGACTAATAGAATAAGGTCAAAGTTATGCATTTGAATTCTGGAGTATATACTTTCAGAGGCCTCGCAACTTCCATTCTGTCGTCTTGGAGGCCACCAGCCATGTAAATAGCTTATGATAGACAAATAAATAAGAGACCATACGGTGAGAGATGCCATTGAGGGCAACTGAGGCACAGCAGCTGACAACCATAAAGGCAAGGATTTTGCTTTGTTTACTTATTTGCATTGTAGACTTCAATTCTTCTTGGCATACTATAGGAACACAATAAATATGTATTGACTGAAAATATTATTGAATAAATAAGCTGATACTATGAATGATAGAATTATGTGACATCAGTTGCTGGATGTAAATTTTAAGGTGCTTAGGTACCATAAAGCCTGGAGATTCTCCAGCTAGAGACATCTGGTAGAGTGAGTTTTGGAATGTTTGAATGGTGTAGGATGATGCCAGGAGATACTATTTGGGGCCTATCTCATTGTTCAGTTGCAGAAAAGTCTTTCTTAAGAATTTCCAGCCAGGCGTGGTGGCTTACACCTGTAATCCCAGCACTTTGGGAGGCTGAGCGGGCAGATCACCTGAAGTCAGGAGTTCGAGACCAGCCTCACCAATATGATGCAACTCATTTCTACTAAAGACACAAAAATTAGCTGGGCATGGTGGCATGCACCTGTGATCCCAGCTACTCGGGAGGCTGAGACAGGAGAATCACTTGAACCCGGGAGGCAGAGGTTACAGTTAGCCGAGATCGCGCCATTGCACTCCAGCCTGGGCAAGAAGAGCAAAACTCCATCTAAAAAAAAAAAAAAAATTAACCTTTGGGCAGTAACTAAGGCAGTTAGGCATTTTGCTGTAGGCGACCTTTCCAACAGTATTTCCCATTTCGTGTTTCACAACTGTTCCTCAAATACAGAACATAATTCATTATTTACCCCCCTTTTGTCATTCTATGCCCTTCTACCTCTGAGTCCTTATTCTTGATTTTTCTGCCGGGAATATCCTCCTTATTTGACTGATTGGTGAATGTGTACTTAGATCTCAAGAATCATCTGACATCTTAGCTCATTCATAAAGCATGTTGTAACCGTCCTTATACTAGGTAGTTTAAGCTGATACTTTTTCTAATTAATTTTTAAAATTGACAAGTAGTTTTATACAATAGGATGCTTTGATATACATATACATTGTGGAATGGCTGAATTAAGCTATTAATATATGCATTAGCTTACATAACCTTTTTGCAGTGAGAACACTTGAAATCTACTCTATTCCCATTTTTCAAATATATAATATAGTGTAATTAATTATTGTACACCATGGTGTACACTAGATCTCTTGTACTTATTCTTTCTAACTAAAATGTGTGTCTTTTGACCAACATCTCTCCAGTCTTTCCCACCCCACAGCCTCTTGTAACTACCATTACACTCTTTGTTTTTATGAGTTCAACATTTTTAGATTCTGTATGTAAATGAGATCATGCTGTATTTGGCTTTTGGTGCCTGCCTTATTTCTCTTAACATAATGGCCTCTGGATTCATCCATGTTGTTGCCAATGACAGAATTTCCTTCCTTTATAAGGCCAAATAGTATTCCATTGTGTATATATCTCACATTCTCACTAGCCTTTCATATGTTGATGGTCACCAACGTTGATTTGATATCTTGGCTACTATGATAATGCTGCAACAAACATGGGCATACAGATATCTTTTTGAAATAGCAGTTTTCTATCCTTTGAATATATACCCAGTGGTGAGATTATTGGATCATATGGTAGCTCTATTTTGAATTTTTCAGAAACCTCTGTACTGTTTTCCATAATAGGTGTACTGTAATAATTTATATTTTGCCGACATTTATTGTGAGGGAATCTGGAAGGCAGATATACAACATTAGGAGTAGGAGAAGGTAAGAAACATGAGTTTCAAAGGAGTAGTAGCTTCTAAAAGAAAGTGAATGAGCATTAGTTTAGAACAAAGCCTGGGAAATGTTTTGGCATTTGCAGTAAAAATGCCCCCAAATGGGTGTAAATGTTTAAGATATTAAGGGCTCCCACAGATTCTAAATAAATGGCACCAAAATGCTAAGGGAGGAAAATACTTACTGAGGGGCTTTGCTTTTCATTTTATTTATTTATTTTTTCACTCTGTACCGTAAATTCCACAACGGCACCTGTTTTCACTCCTGTATATCAATGTGCCTGGCACAGGGTAGGTTTCAAGTTGAAAAATTTTGACTTCTCTGCAAAAAAGATTTATAAATAATTATTAAAATATTAAAATTTCCATCAATAATACCCTATACAACATAAAATGAAGACATTGCCATAACAATTTTCTTCTTCTGAATATCAAATATTTAATTAGAATAATCCAGAACACCTACAAAACTTCATATATAAGTATATTCATGACAGAATATATTTTTTTCTCCATGCAGTCAATCTTTATTATAGCAGGATTTGCATATTCACATCAAGTACATAGAACTTTTTTTGCCTTTTATATAATACAGAGTTTTTAAATAACTTTACACAGAAATAAATTTCTTCAATCTGAATTTCAGCTATCTTTTTTTATTCTCCATGCTTTCTATCCAAACTGAACAATATTTTCTGTTATACAAATTTACATGAGAAAAACTCCGAAGTACAAATGAAGGGACCTGAGCAGGAAAGAGAACCAAAGGATCAGGAAGTGGGTATGGGGAGAATTAAAAAATACTAAAAGATTCCAGCGAACATTGAGAATAGGGGAAAAGAGGGAGACGTCATCCATTTGACTGAAAATAAATGTCTTTTTTTTATGAATTGAAAAATAAGCTTTAAAAATAGTTACTCCATTGTAATTTTTGCAAAGCAGGTATAGAGAGGTCTGTGGACAATTAAAAAGTCCCCATTTTTTCACTGGGCACACCCCAGACTCCATGAGAACCTTTTCAATGCTTGAGTGGAACTGAAGTGTACTAAACCCGAACCTTTGGCAGCAACAGAAAAGAGGAATGTGTGTGTGAGTTGCCATAAGGTTTGGAGTGGTGAAACAGGAACCGTGAATTCACTGCAGTTCAAACAGGAAGCATCTCCCTTTCCTCTCCCTTACAGGAGACATGTCCTCAAACCAAGGAATACATGAAAAGGGGGGATTTCCTTTTTCTTGGTCTAAACCAAAGAGCAATCACAACTACTGAATAAAATTCAGAAAGACACATGTTGATGAATGATCAAATTCAATCCCCTGATCAGCTGTATGATCCTATCTTAGGAAAAGCAGCAATTGCCGTGTTGAGGAAAGGATCAGATGTACAACCAACAAATGAGATTACCACAAATATATATCACTGTGATACAGTCCTCAAAAATCAGGCGATACCATGAAGGCCAAACTGAGTCTATACTATGTGGCATGGCCAAAGGAAACACGGAGGACCCATGGATGTA
>NW_016811643.1:2695148-2730160 GCF_001698545.2 Rhinopithecus bieti
ATGACAGAATATTTTAATAGAGAGTAATGGAAGCTATATAAACGTTCAACAATAAGGGAAGGATGTAAACATATTATGGCATGTCACCAATGTGAAATATTTAGTCACCCATTTTATCTCAAGAAATATATATAGAGTACTATGTACATGGCATTGTGCTATACTGGAGACAAATGCAGCTGTGTTAGTGGGCCTGTGTCGTGATAAAAGTGTACTGTATTTGAGATTTCTGCTAAACAAGTAGATTTTAGATACTCTTGCCACAAAACTAGCAAAATTCAGTAACTTTGTAAGCTAATAAATGTTAATTTGTTTCACTTTAGTAACCATTTTACTATGTATACTTATTGTATAACATTATGTTGTGTACCTTAGACATACACAATAAAATTTATTTTAAAAAGTAAGAACGATTTCTTGAAATGGGAAAGAATAAAGGAGCTATGTGGGTCATAAAACACTTATTTCCATGAAAAAGTTCTATATTATGAAATTAAATAAAAGAGTATGGTAAATATAAGACAACATAAAAATAAATAAATAGGGAGGAAGCTTAGGAGGCTATCAATGAAAATGTTCTATGCATTATAGAATCAAAGCATTAGTTCCTAGACAAAATTATAGAAACACATTTTAAATGGACTTGATTTTGTTTAGCATTCTACTATGGTGCTGTCAATATAGTCAGCACTTAACCCATATTGGTGGAATTGATGGAGAATGAGTAAATGAATGCTTGAGAAAATCTGTAGGATTTCAGCTCCTGAAGTGTTTCTGTGCCTTCTGGAAGTCAAGGTTGAAGAGGATGGTATGGAACAAGCTTTGGGGCCTTGTTGAAGGTCTTTAGTCACATTCCCACTCTCTGCCCTGACCTTCTCCTTCTGAAACCACTCTTTCACCAAATCCTCTCTCCTGGACTCATGGAGCCTCTCAAGCATGCTTTTCATGGTGAGCTCCCAGCATCCATGCAGTGAAAGAGTTAAGAGCTTTACAGTGATGTCACTGGAAGTAGAGGAGCTCCTAGGGGAGAAGAAAGTCATGTGAATAAGACCGTGGTCCCTGAAGATGCTGAGAGAAAGAATAGTTTGTCCTGCAGTTTCTCCTCCAGCTTGGTCCACTGGTCACTGCACACAGTCTACGGTGTGGGGACACTCTGGGATCAAGACAGGGGCATGGCTCTAGTTGGCAACTCCTGATAACTGAGACAGGCTCTTTGGGGTGAGGAGAGGTATAAGGTGGCACTGACAGCATAGCCTGGTGCTTCTGTGGGCCCTACCTATGGTCACGAACCATGGGGTTTGACTGAGTGTGGGGATAAAGGAGGTGAGAGAAATATTGAGTTTATTGATGAGAAACAATGATGAATTGCCTTCATCATTTGGCCACTCTATAGAAGTCATATTTGGAATTCTCTATCCCCTGAGAACAGAGTCAGAGAGAGTGGACCAACATGTTACTACAGAAGATTTGTGGCTTCCTGGAAATACTAGTGAAATGAGAGGCAAGAGGCTTGCTTCTAGACGTCCTTAACTCATTTCCTCTGCAACCCTGGGAAAATTGCCTTCCTTTCTGGGCTCTTATAGTTAGTTACACGACAAGATTATTCTAAAGCAGGAGTTGGGAAACATTTTTGGTATAGGCCTAGAGTAAATACTTTAGGCTTCAGAAATGGTCTGCTTATAACTCTGTTCCACAAGAGCTCTCACAAATGATATGTAAACATATGGAAATGGCTGTGTTCCAATAAAACTTTATTTACAAAAGCAGGTAATGGGCAGGAATTGGCCCATAGGCTGAAGTTTGAAGATCCCTGGAATTAAGTCCCAACCCATATATTTTATGTCTCTCATTCAAGGTTAGGAGGTTCAAGATTGGAACTGGGGAAGCTCAGGGGTGTTGCCCTGTGAATTGTGCTTCTGTGACAGTCCCCTCTTCTGGCATAGGCTAGGGATTTTAAGACTGGAGGCAGGGGTAAGAGGGATTCAAAATGGGATGACTTAGATAAGTCATAAATTTATCTGTGTGGGAGTGAGTTTGGTTAATTAATGATTATGTGTGAATTTGTGAGGGTACAAATATGCAGGAAATGTTAAAAGTATGTGGGTGTGAAGTGTCAGAGTGAAGGGCTGTTTGTGTAAACTGTAAAAATGTCAGTATGTAAATCTTCATTAAAATTTGTGAGAGTGAATATGTGTAATGGTGACTGTAAGAATGAACATGTGTGAAATATGCACCTGAATGGAAGAGTGTGTGAGTGTGTGAGTGTGAGAGTGTGTGTGTGTGTGTGTATGTGTGTGTGTATTTTCAGCTGGCAGAGATGGAATTTGACCCAGGTAGGTCTGACTTGAAAGCTCTTATTTTTCCTATGGTCACTGTCTTACATGTTTTAGAAGTTGTGGCATGAATAGGAGAATTGGAACAGAGTGGGGTGGAAGCCCGGTTTAGGTAATCAATATAACAAAATGGAAGTTTTAAATACTGATGGAAGCTTTGCTAGTTACTAACAAGTTGTTTAACTTTGGATAAATTATCTGTCGGTTTCTTTCTGAATAAACCAGTGATAATTTCAATTTCATAGGTTTGATGTGAAGATTAGAAATAATAATTGTATATGATATGCAGTAGGTATTTAATGGTTGCTATTATAAAGCTAAGAAGTATTAGTAACAGAATTGAAGATTATGAGTGACAGGAAATGAAAAGTGACATTAGATTGGGCAATCGTAATGTGACAGATCATTTTAGAGAAGGAAACTTTTGTGGCATGTTGGGGCTATCGGTACCATGGCAGTGGGTGAAGATCAAGAGGGAGGTGAGAGGATTACTGAAGAGAGAGCACGTCCTTCCTTTTATGACACTGAGGTGAAGGGGAGACAAGACATCCGAACGTGTTTACTCAGTAAGAACAAGGAACGAACAGAGAGGGAGAGGTTAAAATTACTGGAGAGTGACCGACTAATGGAAAAAGGAAGGGTTGGGTTCCAGTGCACAGATGGAGGGCTTAGCTTACAGCAGGAGGAAGAGGGAAAGGACAACTTGAGTACAAATAAATTTGTAGATGGCAGAGTGAAGGCGGTGGAGTTTAAGGGAATTTATAACGGACAACTTTGTTTTTCTCCTTGTCAGGAAATCACCATCACCCGATGAATGGGCTCTAGTGGAATAGGACAGACATGAAGTGATTAAAACCTGGTCTGGAAAGCCAAATTCCAGCTCCATCATTTGCTAGCCCGACGACCTTGGGTAGGGATGCTACTTAGATTCTCAGAGCTCTGTGTGGTCCCCTATCAGCAAAATGGAGGAAATGACAACAGTTATCTCAGGCTGTGGTGACTGTAATAATGCACATAAAGCCTGCAGCACAGCACCCCTTCTAAATGATTCTTGTCTCATTCTCCAGTCTCCTCCATTCCCCATCCATTTTACACAATACTGCAGGAGAGAAAGCTACCTAAAATGTAAACTTTACCATGTCATTCTCTCACTACAGATCCTTCAGTGATTCTCACTACTTCAACATCAATCTAAAGCCCTTAGAGTAGGACTCAAATCTCCCAATGATTTGGCCCCTACCTCACTCCCCTGGATTATTTTCTACAATTTTATTATCCCTCTCATGTCCTCTTTGCACTAACCCCTCATAATTATAATTTTCTTCCAAACTCTATGTCTTTTCAGATCTCTATGACTTCATTCAAGTTCTTCCCTCATCACATTTCCTTACTTGGCGAACTCTTACTTATTCCTCAAGGCAGCACTCTAGAAAGCCTTTTCCGAACCTGTAGGGAGTTCTTCCTCTTTCCACAGCTCTCTGTGCTTAGCTTTTCTTCTATAATGTGCATATTAGATGGGTAGACAAGTTGCCTGATTGTCTGACTGCCCCAAGTAGGTCTTCAAGAAACCATGCCTGGCACATACTCAGTAAGTCTTGTTAAATTGATAGGTAATTCAGTTGCCACTTTCCTTTTAAGATGCACATCACATTCTGGTGTTCAAAGTGGAAATTGAAGTGCTTATTATTTGCAGCTCCTAACCATTTATAACAACCTGAGACTGAGATCTATGGAATTCTAGAACCAAAAAGTCCTCTTTTACAAATAATGTAATCCATTCTCTCCCTAACTTTAGTTTTAAGGTGATAAAAGAGACACCCAGAACAGGGAAGTAATTTTATTGAGATCACATAGTTCATGAATAGAATGGCAAAGAATTTTAGCCCACATTCCCTGACTTCTTGAACAGGACCATTTTCACTGCTCCATCCAGTGAAAAATAATCTGTTCCTTCTTTCCTTATTCCAACCTCATTCAGCTTCTTGGGAAGAGAGAAGAGGTGACTGCCAAATCCTACATACCAATGCACAGGTGACCTTCCCTGGGCATGGAAACCCACAACTCCACTGATAGCAGCCACTCACTCTTCATTCTGCTGGGCATTCCTGGCTTAGAAGACCAGCACACATAGATCTCTCTCCCCTTCTTTATTTCCTACCTTGTTGCTTTCCTTGGGAACAGCCTCATCATCTTCATCATCATCACTGAACGCACCCTCCATGAACCCATGTACCTTTTCCTCTGCGTGCTGGCTGTGGCTGACCTCATCCTTGGCCTGTGCCCAAGGCCCCAGCCATATCCTGGTTCTATGCTGGGGCAATATCCCTTGATGGCTATGTTACCCAAATCTTCTTCATCCATGCTACCTTCATTACAGAATCAGGAATTCTGTTGGTGATGGCACTTGACTGCTACGTGGCCATCTGTGACCCACTGCACTATACCACAGTGCTCAGTCATGCAACAATCATAAAGATTGGCTTGGCTGTGGTCCTGAGAAGCTTCTGTGTGATAATCGCAGATGTGTTTCTGGCAAAGTGGCTGCCTTTCTGCCGTAACAATCTGCTGCCGCATACCTACTGTGAGCACATGGCTGTTGCCAAGTTTGCTTGCGCTGATATTTGTGTCAATGTTTGGTATGGCTTGTCTGTCCTTCTCTGTACTGTAGTGCTAGATGCCTTGCTCATCTTAGTGTCCTATAGGTTCATCCTCTATACAGTCTTCCACCTCCCCGCCCGAGGAGCTCAGCTAAAGGCTCTGGGCACGTGTGGCTCCCACCTCGGAGTCATTTCCATGTTCTACTTGCCTGGTATTTTTACTATAATTACCCAGTGGTTTGGGCACCATGTTCCTCTCCATACACACATTCTGCTGGCTAATGTCTGCATGTTGGCTCCTCCCATGCTGAACCCCATCATTTATGGGATCAAGACCAGACAGATTCAAGAGCGTGTGGTCAGTCTTTTGTCCTCACAGAGGAAATGGTGCTAGATTTGACTAATCTGATGGTATGTTTATCACTAAAGGGCTTCACATTTTTTTGCCTACTTTGTAGAGACTTATGAATTAAGATTCCACCGACTATGGATAAAGTGACTGACCATGACTTTGAAAATCCGATTATCATGTGACCTTGAAAAGTATAGTGTTTAGGGAAGAACATGAGCTTTGGATCAGGATTAGGTTTGAATCCTGGCTTCCTTGATAACAGTGTGTTTGACCTTGGGTAAGTTACTTATTCTCTCAGAGTCTCTTCCTGGCACATCCTTAGGGTGCCAGAAAAAGGACTATCAAAACCGAAGTAACCAAATTAAACCATAAGAAAACTTTACTTACTAGGGCATTACAGTTAAAACACTTAGATAGACTCTATCTTAATGTAATCATATACATATATTTGATATCATTTGAACTATATTTTATTTTAAATTAGATATGGGAGGGTGTCATAATCATTGCATTTATTGATTGTCTTGATTGTACCTTTATCATAGGCCTATGATAAAAATAAATAAAATAAAGTATGAACAGGACCTTGAATATACATGAGACAAAATAAGCAGTGGATACATTTTAAATTTTCTTCCTTTTCCACTTTACTGACTTTGTCTTTAAAATTGCAGTATAATATCTATTTTTCCTAATTCAAAAGGAAGTTGTAGAATCAAAAGAGATTAGAAAATTCAACTAGTTTGTTTGAATTTTAAAGGACAATATTAATGAGAATTAGAATTAGTGCTGATAGAGCCTTTCCTCATTTCTCAGGAGAACTTTTATGTGGCAAGCAAGGGTGTACCTGGATTACTTGTTAGTGACTATTGGTGGGGGTAAAAGTTGAGATTCTTTGAAACCTCTACCACTTGATTTATTTTGGTGGAGACAAAGGGAAGTATATCATCTGTATAATGTATATCTCCAAGTACAAAGGTAATCTGATATCCCAAGGTATTCAGATTTTGAGAATTGAGATTTAGGTTGATGTCATTATGGCAGTCTCCTCTCATTGGTATATCAATGAAAGGAAGCAAACCACCATTTAAACTGGTTAGCTCTAAGGCAGAAACACAGAGAAGCAGAAAAGCTGATTTTATAATCTACCCTTCTTTTTCTTCATATTTCTCCATGAACCTAGCAAATACAAGCCCCCATTCCCCAGTACATCCTCATTTGCATACACAGTAATTCTCTTCCATATTCCTGCTCCAGTTTATTACCCAAGGAACTGATCGACTTTGTCATTTATTTCGATTTAGCTCTGTAATGTCATCATCTGAGGATTTAGGACCTGGGTCTTTTCTGTTCTTTTTATCTTTTCTTCATAGGATTCTTTTCTGTCCTATGTTAAAAGACAGACTCATCCTTAGAAGCAACTCTTTGATCAATAAAGTCTTTTCAAAGTCACTGACTTCTTTGTACAGTATCTGAATTTTTCATGAAATATTTAGTAGATATGGTGCTGAGGGCAAACTGAGACTCTATTTTAGCTAAGGAATCAGAGTTCCTGGAATGCTAGGGCTCTCTCATAGTATACTGTGATTCAAGTTTAGAGCTTTATTGTTCCAACCTTAAAAACTTAAAGTATGCTGTCACCAGGTGATGCTGTTACCTCAGTCCTGGCTTTCATATCAATGAGGGTTCCACTGATTGAACCCTACTATAAAGACACATGCACACGTACGTTTATTGTGGCACTATTCACAATAGCAAAGACTTGGAACCAACCCAAATGTCCATCAATGATAGACTGGATAAAGAAAATGTGGCACATATACACCATGGAATACTATGCAGCCATAAAAAAGGATGTGTTCATGTCCTTTGCAGGGACATGGATGAAGCTGGAAACCATCATTCTCAGCAGACTATCACAAGGACAGAAAATCAAACACCTGCATGTTCTCACTCACAGGTGGGAATTGAACAATGAAAACACTTGGACACAGGGCAGGGAACATCACACACCAGGGCCTTTTAGGGTGTGGGGGCTGGGGGAGGGATAGCATTAGGAGACATACATAATGTGGATGACAGGTTGATGGTTGCAGCAAACTACCATGGCACGTGTATACCTGTGTAACAAACCTGCACGTTCTGCACATGTACCCTAGAACTTAAAGTATAATAGAAAAAAAAAATGAAGTTAGGCATAAAATAATGGGTACTGTAGTTACATAGGATTCAAAATATCAAAACAAATTGAGTTGTATATGTGAGGATAATGATTACCTTCGTGGGCTGTGACTTGAAGGGAACTCATCTGGATCTGCTGGGGTGCTGGGAATGTTCTGGTTCTGTATGGGTTCTATTACAGGATTCCATTCAACTTTTTACAAAAAGAATCATTGATGTGAATGCTATGTGCACTTTTCTGAATGCACATATATGTCAATAAAAAATGTAAAAAACTACACATTCCTGATCATTAAGAACAGGACCCCCAACCCCCTGGCCGTGGACTGGTACAGGTCCATGGCCTGTTAGGAACCGGGCCACACAACAGGTGAGTAGCAGGTGAGCATTAGTCAGAAAACTTTGCCCAAGAAAGGCACATTCCAGAGAGAAATAACATTAAAATTTGATATTTCAAGGGGCACAGGAGTTGGCCAGTTTTCTAGAAGAATACTGAAAGCATAGGGCAGCCCAGCCTTGACCTTGCAGGGACAAAGAGCTCCAGGAACTTTGATGTTGTCATCGTCACTTACTGAGAACATGGACAGAAGGTGCTTCAGGTCCGTGAGGGTCAGAGATGCAGAGGTCCACAGAGCTACCCCAGCCCCAGGAGAACTTTGTATTTCAAAAGCAGGTGTTCCATCATGGTAAGGAGGTAATATCCCCTCGGGCAGCGATCAGAGCCCAGATGGCCTTCTATCACCACAGCGGCTATGATGGGGAAGGCTATAATGGGGAAGTACAGAAGATTCTTGACCTGGGTCTTCAGTCCAAGATCAAATATTTCAAATGGAGAAGAGGGGACAGCCCAGGCAGGAAAAAAACGTGCAATGTTAAAGACACGTCACTATTAATCATATTCAGAGTTCTCAAGTATTTCAGGATTAAGGAACGAGGACTGAATGAGATAGACTGAGGCACGGGTTTTTAAATTTTATTTTTTATTTTTAGGAAGTCTTTTTGCAAACCATACAAGATATAATAGAGATCTCATCAAAGATGACACCCTAGAGATGGAGAGGAGAAAACAAAACTTAAGTCCCATAAAGAAGGCAGAAACATGTTTTTGGTTGATCAAGATGAGTTTGGGCCAAATATAAGGAGGGAATCACAAAGCCATCTGGGGCAGGAATGTTGATGATGAAGTGACTTCCCTGCTAAACTTGCTTGCTGGGATCCAGATGCCTCTGCAGAGATAAAGGTGGTTCAGAGTTCATGGGGAAAACAGGCAGGGTTTGTGGCTGAGAAGTGGTGCCAATGGGGAGAATGGCAGTGCCCAGAGAAAGCCATCAATAGTCAGTGGATCCTTGTGATCCAATATTCAGTGGACAGAGGGTTAGAGGGGCTGTGTTTCTTCCTCCGTCATTGAAACCAGGACTGAAGAAGGGCCGCAGAGGTCCTGTAAAGGCACATTCAGAGAAGGAGTAGATGAGGGAGCCATGGTCAGTGATGTTGTAGAAGGAGACCATGCCGGCCTCATAGTCCAGGAAAATCCCAATTTGGCATGGAGGCACCTGAAGGTGGAGGGGAGTCTGGGGGTAGGTGCCAGCCTCATATTTTTGTTTGTTCCACAACCAAATTGTCCAGAAGCCACTCTTGGAACTAAGCAAAAAGTGTCCCTTCCTGCGCACAGAGTCTCTGCAGACACCCAGGTCCCAGGCCTCCTTTCCTGTCACATCTACCTCCCAGTAATGTTTTCCAGAGTGGAAGTGCTGGGCACCCAGGACCATAGGATAACTATCAAATCTCTCTTCATTTCCAGGTATGCTCTGCTGGGTGTCTCCAAGCCTCACTTGTCTCCGATCTTCTGAAAGTATGAGCCATGGATTGGCTGTGTCTGGATCCAGAGTGATGTGGACTGCAGAGAGAGGACCATAGTCAGGTCTTGCATGGGGGGAGTCACTAACTCTGTGTCTGTGGCGGGGGGATTTTGTGTAAACTCCAGGGCGAGCATGAGGGGTCAACCTCCCTGTGTGAGGAAACGACCATCAGCCAGTTCTTGCCTTGGTCCTGACCTTTGAAGAAACCATCTTCCTTACCTCCATCTCTGCTCCCCCTGCTCTGACCTTCCATCTCTCCTCCAAGTTGCCATCCAGGCTCCCTGACCCTGGGATCTACACTGCACCCCCATTATCCCCCGCAAAACTCCTAGAGCTTGCCTCACCTGCACATGTCCTCAGCATCTTCTTCAGCCCTGGCACATGGCATACACTCCTGAGTTTTGGAGAGGCAATATCCAGGTCCTTCAGGTTCCAGGACTCACTCCTGGGGGAAAGAGAGTTTGAGACTCCTGTCTCTTACTCCTATCCCAAACCCTAGCACTATAACCTCCATTGTGGAGGACTCTGATAATTTAATTCAACTCAAATTTATAAACACTTCTGGTGTTCAAGTCTTCAGGGATGGGTGTGAGAGGCAAACAATGCAGGATTTAGTTTCTACCCAGGAGTTCCTGGTTACAGGGCTCTGCAGCAAGTGGACAGTCTGTCTCTCCTCTCTAAGCCTGAGGTCACCTGGCAAATGCATTCAATTTCATTATATAGGCAATCCATCTGAGACAGGCTGAATCACTTCTGCAAGGAACCTCAAGGAGTCTTGCCCACACTGTGGGTCTGACTCATGGCTCTTTCTGGGAGGTAACTTGTTAGATTCCACTTAGAATAGGAGTCCCAGCCGGCCGTGCTCGAGTAGTCTGAATTCTGGAAAGACCCAGAACTTTCCAGGATTTCCCTGTTTGGCAGGGCTTTACTGTGTGAAGATGTTATGATCCAACTACTGTGGGCAATCACCAACTAAGATGTCCACTTATTAGCTTTCTGAGACCAGAAAATATTTTATAGAGAATGAAGTCTTTGAGAATAGGAAGCCAGATGGGGAAAACTTCAGTGCATGTATTTCTAATTCAATAACCTTTGTCATAGGCATATATGCTTTCTGCTGGCCCCTCTTCTAAAAAAGAAAACTCCTCCTTACCTTTCCAGGACAATTATCACCTCCTGAGGAGAAAAGAGACAGAGAGTAAGTTCTGGATTGCTGGATTGCCACTGAGACATTAGCCCTGTGGGTGATGTGATCCATCTGTGGTCCCTGGGGAACTGTTCCTCTCCTTCCTCTGGTCCAAAGCCCCAAAGATGATTCTGACCAGCTTGAAGCAGAAAGGATGTGTGGATGCTTGTGAGGTAACCAGAAGCCCAGCATGGATGTGACCTACAGCTAGGGAAGGATTATCAGTTTGAAGACTCTGACTCAAAGACCAGATTTTTTTTCCCCAGGGGAGAAAGAAAGGAGGGCAGAGAGGGCACATAGCCCAGCTTGGCTTAAGCCCAATCACAGGCAGAGAATGGCCAAGTTCAGGTGTCTAGAAACTGCTCTATTCCATTTGTGGACTAGCATTGCTTGGGAAGGAAAGGTTGGTTAGTTAAAGTTCCCTTGAGTACTTAATGTTGCCCCTTCCTGTATGTGAAACCAAATCACTGAAAATATTTTTGTTGTAGGGATTGGGAGCCATTACATGGGAGCTAGCAGGCTCCTAGACTCAGTTAAAAGTATGTTAGAAAGCCTGGTTCATGGCCAGGCATGGTGGCTCACACCTGTAATCCCAGCACTTTGGGAGGCTGAGGTGGGCAGATTACCTGAGGTTGGGAGTTCAAGACCAGCCTGACCAACATGGAGAAACCCCATCTCTACTAGGGGTGCAAAATTAGCCAGGTGTGGTGATGGGAGGCTGAGTTGGGCAGATTACCTGAGGTTGGGAGTTCAAGACCAGCCTGACCAACATGGAGAAACCCCATCTCTACTAGGGGTGCAAAATTAGCCAGGTGTGGTGATGCAAGGCTGAGGCAGTAGAATCGCTTGAACCTGGGAGGCGGAGGTTGCAGTGAGGCAAGATCGCGTCATTGCACTCCAGCCCGGGCAACAAGAGTGAAACTCCGTCTCAAAATAAATAAATAAATAAATAAATAAATAAATAAATAAATAAATAAATAAGAAAGCCTGGTTTGGGCAGAAGACAGCCTGTCAAGTCAATCCAACACAATTAGGTTTTCTGCACACACCAGAAAGCAATGGCTTATGACCATGCTGAGTCACAGTGAACAGCGGTGAGGAAAGAACTGTAGAATGTTAGAACAGAAGGGACTTGTGAGACGATTTAGTTCATCATTTCCTATAGTGAGGCAAACATATCATTGGTGGATGCAAGATGATTCTAAGTGCAACATACATTGACTTTTAAAAATGTCCTGTACTTATTTTCATCATTTAAAATGAATTTTCATTCATTTAAAAAGGTCCTGTACTTTGTGCCTTGAATGCAAACCATTCATGGGTTTAAATTCTACTTTATTTAAGAACATTCCAGGGACCAGGTGTCCATTTATTCAAATGGCAGTTCCAGATAGCTCTGGTCTTTTTCAGTTATTCCCCGAATAGTAGAAGGGAACCCCTCCCTGTCTCACCTGCAGCAGTTCCAGTGCTGAGCCATGGCGCCTTCTCTCTAGCTCTGAGATGAGCTCCTGCAGGGCCTGGCTCTGCTGGGCCAGTTCGGCCTCTTTCTCCCCTAGGATTCTCAGCTGCTCCCTCTCATCCTTCTCCAGCTCCTGCAGCTGCCTCTGTTCTTCTTCAACCAGGAAGTTTTTTTGCTGCACAAACTCTGCGTGAATCCTAGATTTCTGTGTCTCCACCGTTTTCTTTAGTGTCAAGGGAAAGAGAGAGGTGGTTTTTATGAAAAGCTCCCAAACTTTGGGAATGGAGGTATTGGTACCTATTCCTATCCCCCAAAGACTCCACTCTGGTGTTGTCTGGGAAAACACACATACACACACACACAAGCATGTGCACACACACACACAATTTTGCTTGGGCGGTAGGTGAAGTTTCTGGGACAGTGAGGGGAATGGACTTGGTGAGGGCACATTGTAGCTGGCCTACAACCACAGCTACACGAATATACGGCATTGGGGACTTTTGCCAACCTCTCTTCCAAACCCAGTCACCACTCAAATGTGCCCCTGTGTCTTCCTGTTTCAGTGAGTTACCGAGAAAAAAACACCTGTTTCCACCTCCAACAACCTCACAAAGCCAGGCTTATACCACCACCTCCAAGTCCTGGGAAAGGGGGCTTGGGGACATTCTTTGCTTTTCCTCTCCTGTTAGTAACTGGAAGGTCACTCGATGACATGAGGGTCTGTTTTGTCACCACAACCCAACTCACACCCTACCTCAATCCCAAATGTTTCTCTTCTGGGATCTACTGGAGATGGGCTCCTTCCCCTGCCCTCTCATCCCCAACATGCTCCACGTCTCCTTGGAAATCATCAGTGCAGAACAAACATTGATTCTTCATTATATTTTAGACCAGAGATCTGGTCATGGTCAAGTAACCACCTGGTCAGATGGTTTCCTTAAGTCTATTCCTCACAGCCCTTGTCATTTCCTGAAAGGCTTAGCTAGCAGTTGGGTTTCTCCTAGGATATTTGTCTCAGACATCCAGGTGCTGATGCCATCACACCTCTGAGACTACACTCAGAGGAGCTCAAAACTTTAGGGTATAGCTAGATCCTCTCAGCACCTTCTTCCAGGATTCTTGATCTTCAGGCCTGATGGGGAGCTCCCCTTTGAACCTGCATCATTTTTATCCCTGTCTATCTGTAAACCTAGAGAGCAGCTGGTTTCTGGAGAGTGAGACGGACCAACTCTATCACAGCTCAGACAGGCACAGCTACAGTTAAGGCTGTGAGTTGAGGACCCTGGACCCTGCCCAACCTTCTAGCCTAAGATCCCCTTCAGGATGTCATTCTTGCCTTCCAGTCTGCTCTCTTCATTGCAATTTCCACTTCCAACTTCTCAGCCAACTCCTGCTTTCTTCTCAGTTCCCCTAATGCCACCTGGAGCTTCTCCTGCGGAGAAAGACAGCATAATTAGTCCCCATGCAAACCAAGTAATAGGGTGGGGTAATCCTTGCAGCATCTTCTCATGCATATCTCCTACGCCTGGGGAATGAGGTTGGGTTTAGCTTATAATTCTCCTTCTACAGTAGACATGGAGAGAGGTAAACCCCTCCTTTCTCTAACCCCTCCAATCCAGAGGTGGTCTTCTCCCATTCCCTGCTCTGAAACCAAAGCACTCACCAGGGCCCATCTTCTTTCCTCCTGTTTGTGTCTCTAAGACCTCACCTGGTACTCCTGTGCAGCCTCCTCAAGAGGGACCATGGCGTGGTGACGGTGTTTCCGAGATTGGGCACACACCCAGCAAAGGGCCTTCCCATCTTTCTCACAGAACAAGTGAAGTCTCTCTCCATGCACTGCACACTGTTCCTCCTGTGCACCCTCTCTGGCTTCCCTGCTGATTTCTCTAAGGTTGTCCACCATGTTGGCTAGTTGTCGATTGGGGCGGAGATTCCTGAGCAGAAAGTGCTGCCGGCACACAGGACAGACGCTGCCCCCATCTTTCCCAACCTGAGAGATGCATTCCTGGCAGAAGCTGTGGCCACACTCGATGCTCACAGGCTCCACGAAGGGGTCCAGGCAGATAGGGCATGTGACCTCCTCCCACATCATTGTCAAGCGTGCTGCTGAAGCCATTGTCAAGCGTGCTGTTAAGCCCTTTAGTGGGGCTGGTTGGGAGGAAGAAGGAAGGGAAAAGAAAATATGAGAAAGTCTGTGTAAGAAAAACAAAAAGTCAACATAATCCCTATCAAAATACCAATGACATTCTTCACAAAAATAGGAAAAAACAATCCTAAAATTTATATGGAATTACAAAAGACTCAGAATAGCCAAAGCTATCCTGAGCAAAAAGAACAAAACTGGAGGAATCGCATCATCTGATGTCAAATTATACTATAGAGCTAAAGTAACCCAAACAGCATGGTACTGGCATAAAAACAGACACATAGACCAGTAGAATAAAGAACCCAGAACAAATCCGTACATCCACAGTGAGTTCATTTTCAACAAAGGTACCAAGAACATACAATGAGGAAAGGACAGTCTCTTCAAAAAATGCTGCTGGGAAAACTGGATATCCACGTGCGGAAGAATGAAACTACACCCCTATATCTCACCATATACAGAAATCAAATCAAAATGGATTAAAGACTTACATCTAAGGGCTCAAACTATGAAACTATTATAAGAAAACATTGGGAAAACTCTCCAGGACATTGGACTGGGCAAAGATTTCTTTCAAATACCCCACAAGCACAGGCAGCCAAAGCAAACTTGGACAAATGGGATCACATCATGTTGAAAAGGTGCTGCACAGCAAAGGAAACAATCCACAAAGTGAAGAGACAACCCACAGAATTGGAGTAAATATTTGCAAACTATCCATCTGACAAGAGGTGAATAACCAGAATATATAAGGAACTCAAACCACTCTATAGGAAAAAAAATAATAATCTGATTCAAAAATGGACAAAATATCTGAATAGACATTTCTCAAAAGAAGACACACAAATGACAAACAGGCATATGAACAGTTGTTCAACATCATTATCGGAAAAATGCAAATCAAAACTACAATGAGATATAATCTCATCTCAGCTAAAATGTCTTTTATCCAAAAGACAGGTTATAACAAATGCTGAGGAGGGTGTGGAGAAAAGGGTACACTCATATGTTGTTGGTGGGAAGGTATATTAGTACAATCACTATAGAGAACAGTTTGGAGGTTCTTCAAAAAACTGAAAATAAGGCTACCATATGATCCAGCAATCCCACTACTAGTATATACCCCAAAGAAAGGAAATCAGTATATCAAAGAGATATCTACATTCCCATGTTTACTGCAGCATGTTTCACAATAGCCAAGATTTGGAAGCAATCTAACTGTCCATCAACAGATAATGGATAAAGAAAATGTGGTACATATACACAATGGAGTACTATTCAGTCATAAAATATAATGAGATCCTGTCATTCACAACAACATGAATGGAACTGGAGGTCATCATGTTAAGTGAAATAAGCTAGGCACCAAAAGACAAACATTGTATGTTCTCACTCATTTGTAGAAGCTAAAAATTAAAACAATTGAACTCATGGAGTTAGATAATAGAAAGATGGTTACCAGAGGCTGGGAAGAGTAGTAGGGAGGGTGTGTGTGTGTTGGGGAAGGTGGGATGGTTAATGAGTACAAAAGTGGAGTGAATTAGATCTAGTATTTGATAGCATGATAGAGTGACTATAGTCAATAATTGTACACTGAAAAATAAGAGTATAATTGCATAGTTTGTATCACAGATGATCAATGCTTGAGGTGATGGATGCCCCATTTACCCAGATGTGATTATAACACATTGTATACCTGTATCAAAATATTCCATATACCCCATAAATATACCTACTATGTGCCCACAAAAGTTAAAAATAAACTAAAACAGAAGAAAACAAAATGACACAAAGGAAAATAAAAAATAAAATAAAATAATGGGTCAGGCATGGCGGCTCACACCTGTAACCCCAGCACTTTGGGAGGCTGAGGTGGGTGGATCACCTTAGGTTAGGAGTTCAGTTCAAGACCAGCCTGACCAATATGGTAAAACTCCGTCTCTACTAAAAATACAAAAATTAGCTGGGAGTGGTGGTGGGTGCTTGTAATCCCAGCTACTCAGGAGGCTGAGGCAGGAGAATTGCTTGAACCTGGGAGGCAGAGGTTACAGTGAGCCGAGATTGTGCCATTGCACTCCAGCCTGGGCAACAGAGTGAGACTCCCTCTAAATAAATAAATAAATAAATGAATAAATGAATAAAAGGCATAAAATTAATGGCAAAACAATTAATGTCAAAAACTTTTACACCAATCAAATAGTTTGTTGAGTAAGTTTATTCTTGTTCTGAATAACAAGAACTCCTCCATTGTTTGGTCCATTGATCCAGTGAGACAGACGGAGACACTGAGTCCCTAAAAGAGGGAGTGAAAATTGACAAGAACCTCATAAAGCTGTTGAGAGTTCTACTCTCATCATGTCCATTCCTGCTTAAACCCTCAGTGCTCATTCATCTCCTGTCTGGTACCAACAGGCCTCCATGCTGCTGAGAAATTATAGCTACTTTTTACCATGTACCTTCCATGTGCCAGACATACTTCATGCTTTGAATATATCTTCATTAATCCTTCCTATAACGGCAGAAGTCAGGTGTATATAGGTATGTAGGTGTATACGTATATACACAAGCATGTGTATATGTATGTATACACACAGAGCAACAGCAACTGTGGCCAGCACTCCCTGGGCTCTTTTCTCAGCTGCTCCAAACTTAGTTTAGTTCCTGACAACACTTATTCTAGGGCAAAGAATAATTTTGTATTTTTTTTTTTTTTTTTTTTAGTAGAGACGGGGTTTCACCGTGTTAGCCAGGATGGTCTCGAAAGAATAATTTTGAAGGCCTATACATTTCTGGTTGAACATCCTAAACAGCCTGCCCCTCTCACCTCTGGAGGACTTTTGGACCTGGGAATCTCCAGAATTGCAGACCTCCTTGACCTGAGCTCCCTACCGTCCTGGCTAGGCTGTAGTCCTGGCTCTCCCAGCCGCACCTAGCCTTCATCCCAGGTCACGTGCCAGCATCCGGGCAGCCGGGCCCCTTCCCCTTCTGGGTAACTCGGCAGTCACGTCCACAACCCAGCCTCCTCCCAGGTAGGGGGCAGCCGGGTCCCTTCCCTTCTGGGTAATTCGGCAGTCACGTCCACACCCCAGCCTCCTCCCAGGTAGGGGGCCAGCACCGGAAGCACAGCTGGTCTTGGGTTGAGGGATCCCTGGTGGGAGAAGGGGCAAATGGGACCGGCTCAAGGATGGAGACTGGTTGAAGGGGCTGGGCAACCCTGGGGCAGGGGAGAGAGGTCCCCTAGGAGGGCAGGGGTTCCTTGATCTAGTGGGGTTCACTCACCTTTACAGGGGACTCAACGCGGGTAGCCAGCTCCCTATTTCACTTTCAGTTTCCGCTCAGAGTCAAGTCTGAGAGGAAAGGGGAGGGAGGAGGAGGAGCCGTGGGAGGAGTGAGGGAGGAGCAGTGGGAGGAGCAGAGCCTTGAAAGCGTTGTGTGGAGAAATGCGGCTGAGAAGCAAGAGAGGTGGGAGGAGAGAAGGTAGAGAGGTGGGAGGAGAGAAGGTAGAGAGGTGGGAGGAGAGAAGTCAGAGTTGGGCTCGGGGAGGCTTCAGAGGCTCTGGACGCCCAGGGGGCTTCTCTGAGACTGGTAAGGAGTGGAAACTCAGTAGCCCGTGGTTCTGGGTGCGCACTCCCTCCCATGTCTTCATTATCCGATTTGGTAAAATATCTACACGACGGGGGAGTCCGGGCTACTTTCTTTGACACTGGTCATCATCCCACACCTAGATGCTATATGTCTATGTCTGGAAGCTGCTTTTAAGGAAGTTTTTGATGCAGAGGAGTGGCTGGTCCTCTTCCTCGCGTGCCACCATCTGCTTACTTCCAGAAGCTAATTATTTTCATGTGACTGATGTGACTAATTTTTTAACACTTGCAGGTGAGTGATTTATTTCGCATGACCCCAAGGTAAGTGTCCCACCAGTGAGTGGTGAGAAGGGAATTGACATCTGACAACCAACAGTGTTCTCGTCACGGAGCTAGGGACATTCTCAGGTTATATTATTTTTATTTTTAATCGTAAAACATACAGAATATAAAATTTAACAAAGTAATTTTTTAATTTTCAATTTTGTGTGTCTATAGTAGGTGTATATATTTATGGGGTACATGACATATTTTGATGCAGGTAGAGCATACAATCCGTAATAATCACATCAGGGTAAGTGGGGTATCTGTCCATCACCTCAAGCATTTATCATTTGTGTTATATACAATCCAATTACATGCTTTTAGTTATTTTAAAATGATAAATTATTGACTGTATTCACCTTGTTATGCTATAAAACACTAGATCTTATTCATTCTAGGTCATGTATTTTTGAACCCATTAATCATCCCCTGCACCCTTGCCCCACTACCCTTCCCAGCCTTTGGTAACCATCATCCTCTCTATCTTAATGAGTTCAATTGTTTTAATTTTTAGCTTCCACAAATAAGTGAGAACATAACAGTTTGTTTGTTTGCCTGTGCTTGGTCTATTTTACCTAACATAATAATCCCCAATTCCATCCATCTTGTAGCAAATGAAAATTTCTCCTTCTTTTTATGGCTGAATAGTACTCCATTGTGTATGTGTACCACACTTTCCTTATCCATTTATCTGTTGATGGACACTTACATTGCTTCCAAATCTTGGCTACTGTGAATAGTGCTGCAGTAAACATGGGAGTGCAGATATCTCTTTGATATACTGATTTCCTTTCTCTTGGGTATATATCTAACAGTATTTCTTCTGGGTATATATCTAGCAGTATCCAGTAGCATTGCTAGATCATATGGTAGCTCTATTTTTAATTGTTTTTTGAGGAACCTTCAAACTGTTTGCCTTAGTGATTGTACTAATTTCCATTCCCATTTACAGTGTATGAGGGTTCCCTTTTCTACATATCCTTGCCAGCATTTGTTATTACCTTTCTTTTGGACAAAAGTCATTTTAACTGAGGTAAGATAATATCTCATTGTAGTTTTGATTTGCGTTTCTCTGATGATCAGTGGTGTTGAGCACATTTTCATATATCCATTTGCCACTTGTATGTCTTCTTCTAAGAAATGTCTTTTCAGATCTTTCATCCATTTTTGAATCAGATTATTGTATTTTTTTCCTATAGAGTTGAGTTCGTTATATATTATGATTATTAATCTCTTGTCAGATGGATAGTTTGCAAATATTTACTCCAATTCTGTGGGCTGTCTCTCCACTTCATTGTTTCCTTTGCTGTGCAGAAGCTTTTTAACTTGATGTGATCTCATTTGTCCAGTTTTGCTTTGGTTGCCTGTGCTTATGGGATATTTGAAAGAAATCTTTGCCCAGTCCAATGTCCTGGAGAGTTTCCCCAGTGTTTTCTTGTCGTAGTTTCATAGTTTGAGGCCTTAGATTTAAATCTTTAATCCATTTTGAATTGAGTTTTGTATATGGTAAGAGACAGGGTTGTAGTTTCATTCTTCTGCATGTGGATATCTAGTTTTCCCAGCAGCATTTATTGAAGAGACTGTCCTTTCCTCATTGTATGTTCTTGGCAGCTTTGTTGAAAGTGAGTTCACTGTAGATGTGTGGATTCGTTTCTGGCTTCTCTATTCTTTTCTATTGGTCTATGTGTCTTTTTTAATGGTATTACGGTGACGTTTTGTTTACTATAGCTCTATAGTATAATTTGAAGTCAGATAATGTGATTCCTCCAGTTTTGTTCTTTTTGCTCAGGATAGCTTTTACTGTTCTGGGTCTTTTGTGATTCCATATAAGTTTTAGAATTTTTTTTCTATTTCTCTGAGGAATGTCATTGATATTTTGATAGGGATTGCACTGAATCTGTAGATTACTTTCGGTATTATGGACAGTTTAACAATAGTGGTTCTTCCAATCCATGAACGTGGAATTTTTTTTTTTTTAACTCTTTGAGTCCTCTTCAACATCTTGCATTAATGTTTTTCTAGCTTTCATTATAGAGATGTTTCACTTTTTTGGTTAAGTTTATTCCTAGGTATTTAATTGTACTTGTAGCTATTGTAAATGAGATTACTTTTATTTCCTTTTCAGATTGTTTGCTCCTGGCATGTAGAAATGTTACTGATTTTTGTACGTTGGTTTTGTATTCTACAACTTTTCTGAATTTGTTTCCTCAAAAAACTTCTAGAAATGACAGTCTTTAGGCTTTCCCAAATATGAGATCATATTATCTGAAATCAAGGATAATTTGACTTCTTCCTTCCCATTGTGGAAGCCCTTAATTTCCTTCTCTTGTTTGATGGCTGTAGCTAGGACTTCCAGTACTATGTTGAATAGCAGTGGTGAAAGTGGGCATCCTTGTCTTGTTCCAGATCTTAGAGGAAAGGCTTTCAGATTTTCCCCATTCAGTATGATATTCGCTGTGGGTCTGTCACATATGGCTTTTATTATGTTTAGGTATATTTCTTCTACACTTGGTTTTTCAAGTTTTTTTTTTTTTTTAATCGTGATGTTGAATTTTACCAAGTGCTTTTTCAGCATCGGTTAAAATGAACATATGGTTTTTGTCCTTCATTCTGTTGATATGATGTATCACCTTGTTTGATGTGTATGCTGAACCATCCTTTTATCTCTGGGCCACCTCAACCATTTTTAAGGTGTACAGTTCAACAGCTTTAGGTATACTCATATTATTGTGTTGCTACCACCACCGTGCATCTTTATCTTCAGAACTTTTTTTTTTCTCCTCCCAAGATGGAGTCGTGCTCTGTCATCCGGGCTGGAGTGCAGTGGCGTGATCTCGGCTCACTGAAACCTCTGCCTCCCGGGTGTAAGCAATTCTGCCTCAGCCTCCTGAGTAGCTGGGATTACAGATGCCCACCACCATGTGTGGCTAATTTTTGTATTTTTAGTATAGATGGGGTTTCACCACGTTAGCCAGGCTGGTCTCAAACTCCTGACATCGTGATCCGCCTGCCTGGGCCTCCCAAAGTGCTGGGATTACAGGCATGAGTCACAGTGCCCAGCCCTTCAGAACTTTATCATCCTAAACAACAACTCCTCATTTTGTCCTCCTCCCCAGCCCCTGGCACCCACTATTCTATTTTCTTTATTAATTTGACTATTCTAGGTGCCTCATAAGTGGAATTATAATGTATTTGTTCATTTACGACTGACTTATTACAGTTACATAAAGTTCTCAAAGTCCATCCATGTTATAGCATGTGTTAGAATTTCCTACCTTTTTAAAAAGGAGGGGAAACGTATACCACATTTTGTTTACGTATTTATCTGTGGACACTTAAGTTGCTTCTACCTTTTGGTTATTGTCAATAATGCTGCTATGTCAGATTGTATTTTGTTTAAGCCACACAACCATTGGGTGACTTTGAGGTTATTATACTTGTATTACAGGGGAGGACACTGAAGCTAAATGGAGTGAAGTGACTGGCTTGTGGTGACAGATAGACATAGGTGCATGAGAGTTAAAGGTCCAGGGAAGACCCTCATTTTAATGACATCCTAGAGAAAACAGACTGCTCTGTCAGTTTAAGCAGATGCTGTAGGGCAGCTGGTAGGGATGTAGCCATGAACTTCAGAGAAGAGGAGGAAGTTTGGAGAGGCTAGAATTCTCAACTCATTCCAACTCAGATATCCTGTCTTTTTATTTATTTTATCTCTTATAATATAAGGTAAAACATCAGTTGAACTTTCCTTGATATTGATTATGGATTTAGAAGACTGAAAAACACTTCATGCTTTGATATTTCCAGTTCTCATAAGAGAATTTTTGCTCATTGAAAGGGTATCAGGTGACATCTGAGGTTCATATTGTACTGCTGTACTCAGATTTGATTCCAGGAACATGAAGAATCCCAGAAAGCAGAATGGAAACAGAATAAAACAACAACTACAACAACCACAACAAATGAAAGAGACCTGTATCTGAATTTGCCGACACTCAGAAAATGACTGCTTCAGGTCCCTGCAGACCCTTTGTGTTTCTTGCAGGCACTGAGTAAGCCATTGTTGGGAGGGGTAGAGAAGAACAAGGGTCTCATAATAAGGCAGACATGGATTCAGTGATGATTCTGCTAGTTACTAGGTGCCCATCTTTCTAAGCTTCAGTGTACTTATATATTAAATAGAGGTATAAACACATATACCACAGAGTTGTTTTGATAATGTCCAATAATATAGAGATTAACATAACATATTCATAGCTGCTACAGTTGCCACCTTGGTGATTGACTTTATGACAAAAGCTGCTACTCATTGCAGATTCCCTTCACTCACTGATGGTACCTTGGTTTTTCCTGGTGAGATGACCCTTTATTTCTGAAGGATCAGTGTTCTTAATGTTCCTAATACATTGACCATTGTTACCGGGCAGTGAGAATGAGGAATCTGTCCAGTATATTCCTTGGGTTTTAGGCACAGTCCTTGTGCTCCCCATTATGTACCAGCAATCAAAGTCTCCTTGATAATAGGAATATATCACTTCAGCCAATATAGGAACACTGTCCTCTGCCTATTTCTTTAGTGGCTTAAGAAGCCCCAAATAAAATCAAACACTGCATGTTCTCACTTATATGTAGGAACTGAATGATGAGAATACACGGACACATGGTGGGGAACAACACACACTGGAGCCTGTGGGGGTGGGGTTGAAGGGGAGGGAGAACATCAGGAAGAATAGCTAATGGATGCTGGGCTTAATACTTAGGTGACAGAGTGATCTGTGCAGCAAACCACCACAGCACACATTTAGCTATGTAACAAACCTGCACATACTGCACATGTACCCTTGAACTTGAAATAAAAGTTAAAAAAAAAAAAAAAAAAAAAGAAGCCCCAAATAGCCAAGTGATGTTTACAGATCTCAGCTTATTAGAACCAGGATTACTTTCCCTGGTGGATGGGCTTCTCCCTTCTTTGCTAGGAATTCAAACTGGTTGAGACCTATGTTGAGCAATAGAAAGAAAATGTTCTGTAAATAAGTTCTTAGTTTGACAGCAACAGGGCCACATCACTTCCCATCTTGATTCTCTAAAGAGTGTGTTTGTACTGGATTTGAAAAAAAAGCTATGATATATTGGTTGCTGATTCTAAGCATGTACCAAAATTTATGGAACAACCACTCCCGCACCTCCAGTCTCATAGGGTGGTGTCTTAGTTCATTCCTGTTGCTGTAAAAAAATACCTTAGACCTAGTAACTTATAAACAACAGACATTTATTGCTCACGGGTCTTGGGGCCTTGAAGTCCAGCATTGAGGTTCCAGCAGATTTGGTGTCTGCCTTCTTTTTCAAGATGGTGTCTTCTCACTATGTCCTCACATGGCAGAAGGACAAAGTGCTGCCTCAAGCCTCTTTTGTAAGAGCCCTCATGATCTAACCACTTCCCAAACCCAACTCAATACAATCACTGTGTGGTTTAGGTTTCTACAGATGAATTTTGGGGGGAAATACCACGTTCAGACCATAGCAGGTAGAGCTTGCATACTTGTGCCATCCCAGAATTCTTCTGGCCAGCTGCTTCTGGCTGATGGGGCATATATAAGGGCAATGAATTTCACAGGGCCATCTTATTATCAAATTATCTGATTATAGGCTGGGTGTGGTGGCTTACGCCTGTAATCTCAACACTTTGGGAGGCCGAGACAGGAGGATCACTTGAGGTTAGGAGCTCAAGACCAGTCTGGCCAACATGGTGAAACCCCGTCTCTACCAAAACTACAAAAATTAGCCAGGGGTGGTGGTGCATGCTTGTAATCCCAGCTACTAGTGAGTCTGAGGCAGGAGAATTGCTTGATCCTGGGAGGCAGAGGTTGTAGTGAGTCAAGATGGTGCCACTGCACTCCAGCCTGGGTGACAGACAGAGTGAGACCCTACCGCAAAAATAAAACAACAACAAAACAAACAAACAAAATCTGATCATACTATCAGTTCATTAGCTGTAAGTCATGTTGTTGGGATGTCCTGAGGATATAAGTCTACAAATGATGGTGCTGGCTGAAGCAATTTAGGAGGGAAAACGAATCTGTCTCTGGAATATTGCCTATTTTCTGAGGATAAATTGCTGTTTTAATGTAACAAACATGCCACTAGGAGACTGTCTAGACCCTCTTAAAAGCAGTGAAAAACAGATGGCTGGCAAGATGGCTGAATAAGAACAGCTCCTGTCTGCAGCTCCCAGTGAGATCAATGCAGAAGGTGGGTAATTTATGCATTTCCAACTGAGGTACCTGGTTAGACAGTGGATGCAGCCCGTGGAGAGTAAGCAGAAGCACGGTGGGGTGTTGCCTCACCCTGGAAGCACAAGGGATTGGGGAACTCCCTCCCCTAGCCAAGGAAAGCTGTGAGGGACTGTGCCATGAGAAATGGTGCTATCCAGCCCAGATACTATTCTTTTCCTACGGTCTATGCAACCCGCAGACCAGGAGATTCCCTCAGTTGCCTACACCACCAGGACCTTGGGTTTCAAGCATAAAACTGGTGGCTGCTTGGGCAGACACTGAGCTAGCTGCAGGATTTTTAATGCCCCAGTGGCGTCTGGAACCCTAGCAAGACAGAACCGTTCACTTCCCTGGAAAGGGGGCTGAAGCCAGGGAGCCAAGTGGTGTAGCTCAGTGGATCCCACCCCCATGGAGCCCAGCAAGCTAAGATCCACTGGCTTGAAAATCTTGCTGCCAGCACAGCAATCTGAAATTGACCTGGGATGCTTGAGCTTCGTCGGGGGAAGGGCGTCCACCATTACTGAGGCTTGAGTAGGTGGTTTTCCTCTCACAGTGTAAACAAAGCTGCTGGGAAGTTCGAATTGGGCAGAGCCCAGGAGCCCACCACAGCTCAGCAAACCCGCTGTAGCCAGACTGCCTCTCTAGATTCCTCCTCTCTGGGCATGGCCTCTTGAAAGAAAGGCAGCAGCCCCAGTCAGGGGCTTATAGATGAAACTCCCATCTCCCTGGGACAGAGCACCTGGGGGAAGCGGCAGCTGTGAGCACAGCTTCAGCAGCCTTAAACGTTCTTGCCTGCCAGCTCTGAAGAGTGCAGTGGATCTCCCAGGACAGTGCTTGAGCTCTGATAAGGCATAGACTGCTTCCTCAAGTGGATCCCTGACCCCTGTGCCTCCAGACTGGGAGACACTTCCCAGCAGGATTCAACAAACACCTCATACAGGAGAGCTCTTGTTGGCATCTGGCAGGTGCCCTTCTGGGACAAAGCTTCCAGAGGAAGGAACAGGCAGCAGTCTTTGCTCTTCTGCAGCCTCTGCTGGTGATACCCAGGCAAACAGGGTCTGGAGTGGACCTCCAGCAGACCTGCAACAGAGGGGCCTGTTAGAAGGAAGACTAACAAACAGAAAGTAATAGCATCAACATCAACAAAAAGGACATCCACACAAAAACCCCATCCAAAGGTCACCAACATCAAAGACCAAAGGTAGATAAATCCGTGAAGATGAGGAAAAACCAGTGCAAAAAGACTGAAATTTCCAAAAAACAGCACACCTCTTCTCCTGCAAAGAATCACAACTCCTCACCAGCAAGGGACCAAACTGGATGGAGAATCAGTTTGATGAATTGACAGAGTAGGTTTCAGAAGGTGGGTAATAACAAACTCCTTTGTGCTAAAGGAGCATGTTGTAACCCAATGCAAGGAAGCTAAGACACTTGAAAAAAAGGCTAGAGGAATTGCTAACTAGAACAACCAATTTAGAGAAAAACATAAATGACCTGATGGAGGTGAAAAACACAGCGTGAGAACTTCATGAAGCATACACAAGTATCAATAGCCGAAATGATCAAGAGGAAGAAAGGATATCAGAGATTGAAGATCAACGTAATGAAATAAAGTATCAAGACAAGATTAGAGAAAAAAGAATGAAAAGGAACGAGCAAAGCCTTCAAGAAATATGGGACTATGTGAAAAGACCAAACCTAAATTTGATTGGTGTACCTGAAAGTGATGGGGAGAATGGAACCAGTTGGAAAACACTCTTCATGGTACTATCCAGGAGAACTTCCCCAACCTAGCAAGACAGGCCAACATTCAAATTTGGGAAATACAGAGAACACCACAAAGATACTCCTCAAAAAGAGCAACCTTAAGACACAATCGTCAGATTCACTGAGGTTGAAATGAAGGAGAAAATGTTAAGGGCAGCCAGAGAGAAAGGTCGGGTTACCCACAAAGGGAAGCCCATCAGACTAACAGTGCATCTCTCTGCAGAAACCCTACAAGCCAGAAGAGAGTGGGGGCCAATATCAACATTCTTAAAGAAAAGATTTTTCAACCCAGAATTTCATATCCAGCCAAACTAAGCTTCAGAAGTGAAGAAGAAATACAATGCTTTACAGACAAGCAAATGCTGAGAGATTTTTGTCACCACCAGGCCTGCCTTACAAGAGCTCCTGAAGGAAGCTCCAAATATGAAAAGGAAAAGCCGGTACCAGCCACTGCAAAAACATACCAAATTGTAAAGACCACTGACACTGTGAAGAAACTGCATCAACTAACAGGCAAAATACCCAACTAGTATCATAATGACGGGATCAAATTCACACAGATCAATATTAACCTTAAGTATAAACAGGCTAAATGCCCCAATTAAAAGACACCGACAAATTCTATAATGAGTCAAGACTCATCAGTGCGCTGTATTCAGGAGACCCATCTCATATGCAAAGACACACATAGGCTCCAAATAAAGGGATGGAGGAATATTTACCAAGCAAATGGAAAGCAAAAAAAAAAAAAAAAAAAAAGCAGAGGTTTCAATCTTAGTCTCTAACAAAACAGACTTTAAACCAACAAAGAGCAAAAAAGAAAAGAAAGGCATTACACAATGGTAAAGGCATCAATGCAACAAAAGAGCTATCATAAATATATATGCACCCAATACGGGAGGCACCCAGATTCATAAAGCAAGTTCTTAGAGACCCACGAAAAGACTTAGACTTCCACACAATAATAGTGGGAGACTTTAACACCCCACTGTCAATATTAGACAGATCAAGGAGACAGGAAATCAACCGGGATATTTAGGACTTGAACTCAGCTCTGGACCAAGCAGATCTAATAGACATCTACAGAACTCTCCACCTCAAATCACAGAATATACATTCTTCCCAGCACCACATTGATTGCACTTATTCTAAAATTTACCAGATGCTTGTTTGTAAAACACTCCTCAGGAAATGCAAAAGAATGGAAATCATAACAGTCTCTCAGACCACAGTGCAGTCAAATTAGTACTCAGGATTAAGAAACTCACTCAAAATTACCCAACTACATAGACACTGAACAAACTGCTCCTGAATGACTACTGGGTAAATGATGAAATTAAGTCAGAAATAAGTAAGTTCTTTGAAACCAATGTGAACAAAGACACAATGTACCAGAATTACTGGGACACAGCTAAAGCAGTGTTCGAGGCAATTTTATAGCACTAAATGCCCACAGAAGAAAGCAGAAAAGATCTAAAATCGACACCTTAACATCACAATGAAAGAACTAGAGAAGCAAGAACAAACAAATTCAAAAGCTAGCAGAAGACAAGAAATAACTAAGATCAGAGAAGAACCGAAGGAGACAGAGACATGAAAAACCCTTAAAAAAATCAATGAGTCCAGCAGCTGGTTTTTTGAAAAGATTAGCAAAATAGATAGACTGCTAGCCAGACTAATGAAGAAAAGAGAAAAGAATCAAACAGATGCAATAAAAAATGATTAAGGGGCTATCACCACTGATTCCACAGAAATACAAACTACCATCAGAGAATGTCATAAACACCTCTATGCAAATAAACTAGAAAATCTAGAAGAAATGGATAAATTCCTGGACACATACACCATCCCAAGACTAAACCAGGAAGAAGTCGAATCCCTGAATAGACCAATAAAAAGCTCTGAAATTGAGGCAGTAATTAGTAAACCAATAAAAGCCCAGGACCAAATGGAGTCATAGCTGAATTATACCAGAGGTACAAAGAGGAGCTGGTACCATTCCTTCTGAAACGATTCCAAAAAGAGGAACACCTCCCTAACTCATTTTATGAGGCCAGCATCATCCTGATACCAAAACCTGGCAGAGAAACAACAAAAAAAGAAAATTTCAGGCCAATACTCCTGATGAACATCAATGAGAAAATCCTCAGTAAAATATTCATAAACCGAATCCAGCAGTGCATCAAAAAGCTTATCCACCATGATCAAGTTGGCTTCATCCCCGGGATGCAAGGTTGGTTCAACATACACAAATCAATAAACATAACCCATCACACAGTAATATTCTCTGATGGTAGTTTGTATTTCTGTGGGATCAGTTGTGATATCTCCTTTATTATTTTTTATTGTGTCTATTTGATTCTTCTCTCATTTCTTTATTAGTTGGGCTAGCAGTCTATTTTGTTAATCTTTTTTAAAAAAACAGATCCTGGATTCATTGATTTTTTGAAGGTTTTTTTTTGTGTCTGTATCTCTTTCAGGACCAATCACAAAACCACATGATTATCTCAATAGATGCAGAAAAGGCCTATGATAAAAGTCAACACTCCTTTATGCTAAAAGCTTTTAATAAATTAGGTATTGATGGAACATATCTCAAAATAATAAGAGCTATTTATGACAAAACCACAGCAAATATAATACTGAATGGGCAAAAGCTGGAAACATACCCTTTGAAAACCGGTATAAGACTAGGATGCCCTCTCTCAGCACTCTTATTCAACATAGTATTGGAAGTTCTGGCCAGGGCAATCAGGCAAGAGAAAGAAATAAAGGATATTCAAATAGGAAGAGAGGAAGTCAAATTGTCTGTTTGCAGATGACATGATTGTATATTTAGAAAACCCCATCGTCTCAGCAAATCTTAAAATCTCCTTAAGCTGATCAGCAACTTCAGCAAAGTCTCAGGATACAAAATCAATGTGCAAAAATCACAAGCATTCCTATACACCAAAATAGACAAAAAGAGAGCCAAATCATGAGCAAACTCCTATTTACAATTGCTACAAAGAGGATAAAATATCTAGAAATACAACTTACAAGGGATGTGAAGGACCTCTTTAAGGAGAACTACAAACCACTGCTCGAGGAAATATGAGAGGAAACAAACAAATGGAAAAATATTCCATGCTTGTGGATAGGAAGAATCAGTATCGTGAAAATGGTCTTACTGCCCGAAGCAATTTATAGATTCAATGCTATTCCCATCAAGCAACCATTGACTTTCTTCATAGAGTTAGAAATAACTACTTTAAAGTTCATATGGAACCAAAATGAGCCCATATAACCAAGACAATCCTAAGCAAAAAGAGCAAAAGCTGGAGGCATCATGCTACCCGACTTCAAACTATACTACAAGGCTACAGTAACCCAAACAGCATGGTACTGGTACCAAAACAGCATGGTACTGGTACCACAACAGATACATAAACCAATGGAACAGAACAGAGGCCTCAGAAACAATGCCACACATCTACAACCATCTGATCTTTGACAAACCTGGCAAAAACAAGCAATAGGGAAAGGATTCCCTATTTAATAAATGGTGTTGGGAAAACTGGCTAGCCATATGCAGAAAACTGAAACTAGATCCCTTCCTTATACCTTTTATAAAAATTAACTCAATATAAAGTAAAGACTTAAATGTAAGACCTAAAATCATAAAATCCCTGAAAGAAAACCTAGGCAATACCACTCAGGACATAGATCTGAGCAAAGACTTCATGACTGAAACACCAAAATCAATTGCAACAAAAGCCAAAATTGACAAATGGGATCTAATTAAACTAAAGAGCTTCTGCACAGCAAAAGAAACTACCATCAGAGTGAACAAGCAACCTACAGAATGGGAGAAAACTTTTGTAATCTATCCATCTGACAAAGGGCTAATATCCAGAATATGCAAGGAACTTAAATTTGCAAGAAAAAAAAAAAAAAACAAATAACCCCATTAAAAAGTGGGCAAAGGATATGAACAGACAGAAGGATATAAATGTCTCAAAAGAAGACATTTATGTGGCCAACAAACGTGAAAAAAAGATCATCATCACTGGTCATTAGAGAAATGCAAATCAAAACCACAATGAGATACCATCTCATGCCAGTTAGAATGGTGATCATTAAAAAGTCAGGAAACAACAGAGGCTGGAGAGGATGTGGAGAAATAGGAATGCTTTTACACTGTTGGTGGGAGTGTAAATTAGTTCAACCATTGTGGAAGACAGTGTGGTGACTACTCAAGGATCTAGAACCAGAAATACCATTTGACCCAGCAATGCCATTACTGGGTATATACTCAAAGGATTATAAATCATTCTACTATAAAGACACATGCACACGTATGTTTCTTGCAGCACTGTTCACAATAGCAAAGACTTACAGTCAACCCAAATGCCCATCAATGATAGACTGGATAAAGAAAATGTGGCAAATATACACCATGGAATACTATGCAGCCATAAAAAAGGATGAGTTCATGTTCTCTGCAGGGACATGGATGAGGCTGGAAACCATCATTCTCAGCAAACTAACACAGGAACGGAAAACCAAACACCGCATGTTCTCACTCATAAGTGGGAGCTGAACAATGAGAACACATGGAAACAGGGAGGGAAACACCACATACCGGGGCCTGTCTGTGAATGAGGGGCTAGGGGAGGGATAGCATTAGGAGAAAAACCTAATGTAGATGATGGGTTGATGGGTACAGCAAACAACCATGGCATATGTATACCTATGTAACAAACCTGCACGTTCTGCACATGTACCCCAGAACTTAAAGTATAATAAAAAAGGTGCTGAAACAGTGAAAAATAAGGCCCACTGTTTTATATATAACATCTCACTTAAACCGCTCCAGATAGTTTTAATATCTTAGTTTTACAGAGTGGAAACTGATACTTTTAGAGGCTAGGTATCTATTCTGGGGCCACTTGCTAATAAGCAGTTTAAATTCTGTCTGATTTCATATCCAGTTAACTACAATGCTGGCAAGACTTTTATGTCTATATATTTAAGGCTAACACACCCTCAAAGTCTCCAATACCATCCTTTCTTACACAAAGTCTTATTTCTCTGTTATCAGCTAGAGTGTAGGGTAATGTAGCAGTTCAGTTTTTACACATGCTTTACTGTGTTTTATGATCATAAGCTACTTGAGAACAGAATTGGTATCTGTTAATCTCTAAGTAAAGCACAGTACATAAAGAAACCCAAATTTTGTGAACCACTGAAAAGACTATTGGAAAATGTAGATTTTAGAATGAAGAAAACACACTGGGACTGCAGTGAAACAGAGAGAACTACAGAGTTCCAGGACATCTGAGCCTTTCACCTCTAGGCTACCCTCTCTATGTTGGAGATTGAGGACGAGGGGATGGCTGAAGTTGGTGAATGATAGTAGTCTCCATATAAGCAGATAGAATCGATGTTGTGTTTTACCTGTCTACTTCCATTTATCATTTTCTCTCACATCCCAGATGTGAGAGACAATCTGACTGTGGCCACATTTATTAGTTTTAAGGCAAATGAAGAATTCTAGAGACAGGCTGTAGAGAAGCTAAATAAAATATTTCATCAGACAGAAGTTAGCATTTCAGCAAAATACATATACAAATCCTTTAAAAAATTATCTTATTAACTTTAGAGCCTGAAACTTGTTAAGAATCTGTGAAATTTCTGACTTAAATTTCAACGCACAAACATAGGGTGTGTGATAGATATGGGAATGCCTGTATTGGTTGCAGCCCACGGAGGCCAGAGATTGGTCTCCAGGTTAGAAGAACAACTTGGATGATCTCAGGAACTAAGAGACTTGAGCAGACTGAACTTTGAAATTTTCTCTTCCCTAATCTCCAGGACACACTGGGACTTGCAGTGAAACAAAGGACATCTGTAGCAAAGCCTTTCAACTCTAGATTGTCCTCTCCATCCTAGAAGTGGAGGAGGAGATGATGGCCGAAGTTGGTTAATTAAAAGCTCTGACCTTCTGTAAAATACCTAGTCAGTGTTCTTCAAGACTCTCAAGGTCATGGAAACCATGGAAAAACTGAGAAACTTCCATCTCAGACCAGAGGACACTAAGGAGAAATAACGACTAAATGCAATTTGGTATCCTGGATTGGATCCTGGAACAGAAGAAAGACTTTGGAAAAACAGGTGAAAATCCAAATAAAATGTAGACTTTAGTTAATAGCAATTTACCAATATTAGTCCTTTGGTTTTAACTAATGTACCATGGTTATGTAAGAAGTTAACATTAAGGAAAATGGGTGAAGGACACTCAGAAGCTCTGTAAACTATATTTATAACTTTTTTGTAAATCTAAAATTATTCCAGAATAAAACTTATTAAAAAACAAACAAACAAGCTTTGACCATGAAGGGTGGGGGACAGTTAGTATGACATGCTGGCCATAGAGGAATCCAGACAGGTTACTGAACCAGTTCTCTGTTTCCTGTTGGAGAGGAAGTATGTGAAACTTGCAAGCTTTTTTTTTTTTTGCACCCTTTGTATATTCTAATATAACATTAACAATGAATCATTAGGATACACTGCCTGATGCATCCTTCCATGTTCCAGAGCTGCCTGGCTCAGAACTCAGGGGGTTCAGGAAGTTTAGTTGTGGAAATCTCTTGGATTTGCACCTGGATCCCAGCAGACCTGTTATTTCCCTACCTCCATCGAGAGGATTATAAAGTGTTGACTTTTACTGACACAGCAAGAAATGACTTTCACAAACAGAGGAACAGATGAGAGGAGATACAAGCTCTGGAGGTATGGTGAGTTCAGGGGCTAGAGTGTGAAAGTTGGGGTCTGGGCTGGGGACCCTGAGCTCTGAGGCCTTGGACCGCTGGCCTGAATGGAATCTGTTTAGGGTGGGCAACTTCAGGTCTTTCCATAACCTGAGAAGTGAGAGTTACCTTAAGGCCTTTACTGATCCTCCTTCTTATAAAATAATGAGTTTGGGTGGGTATTTGTGATGGACTTTTATCACAACATTACATTTTTTGGACTGGACTATTCCTTGATGATCCAGGAACATGGTCATCTCATGACTAAAGGCAACAATGTTCCTCTTCAATCCTCAACCAACTGGTCAAATAGGAGAAAAACAATTTATCAATAGTCCTTTAGGTTCATCTGTGGTGGCTGCTCGTAGCATAGACTGAATTTGATAGTTGTCCTGAATCCTACTGTGGGACTTCTGCTTGTGGGACAAAAACAGGTCTACAGTATGGACTCAGCCTCAACCTTGGGTCTAGCTGCTTTGATGAAACCTCCCCTTAGAAGGTATATTCTGATTAGTTTGAGGAGGGACAGAGGGGAGCTACCCTCCATCTTATCCTAGGCTAACTCAAGTCAGAAGGCTGTCAGCTATGTAATAGCTGATCACAGTTATCACTTATTCGGGTCTTAGGACTTCTTCATGAGTTCATTTAACCTCACCACCACTCAATGACAGAAGTTCTCTTGTTTCCCTCAGGACAAGAACACAGGGCATAGAGGAGTTAAGAAATTTGCCCACAGTCTTACAACTAATAAGTAGTAAAGCCAGGATTTAAACCCAGACAGTTTTGATCTAGAGCACACACTTCTAACCCTGTGCTGCCTACCTAGGATAAAATATATAAAATATGCCAACCTGTCCCAACCTTTGAAATGCCAATATGAGATGCATGCTTTTAATAGAATATACATTATTCATGCTATTAAAAATATTCAAGGAAGTTAAAGAGAGATCACATTTGCAGATATCTCAGTAGCTAACAGATAGATTAGCAGATTTATCTGTATTATGGAGGGAAGATCACGGAAGGCCAGGTTACAAAATATTCACAGGAGCCAGTGATTTACACACAAAGGCCTCTGTACCAGGCTGAGTCTGTCTATTTCTCTTTCATCTATTTATCCATCCATCTACCCATCTATCACTTAAAATTTAATGTCTTTCAATACTAGAGATATTCCTGATCCACTCCAGACCCTGGCTTCACCAATTAAATTTAATCAAGGATTTTTTTTTTTTTTTTGAGATGGAGTCTTGCTCAGTCGCCCAGGCTGGAGTACAGTGACATGATCTCAGCTCACTGCAAGCTCCACTTCCCGGGCTCACGCCATTCTCCTGCCTCAGCCTCCTGAGTAGCTGGGACTACAGGCGCCCGCCATCACGCCCAGTTCATTTTTTGTATTTTTAGTAGAGACGGGTTTTACCGTGTTAGCCAGGATGGTCTTGATCTCCTGACCTTGTGATCCACCCACCTTGGCCTCCCAAAGTGCTAGGATTACAGGCGTGAGCCACCACGCCCAGCCTAATCAAGGATTTTGGTTGCCAACTATGAAAGTGAAACAATATTTCTATGGTCAGATTTAAAGAGGATCTACTGTTTAAAAATATTTAGAGATTAAAGGACAGATTTTAACAAAATAGGATCAGATTTATTTAATAATAATTTTTTTCTATATGGATCTTAAGTCTATACATAAACTAAAACCCTTGGAGAAGCTCCAGTCTTATTTCTTTAGTCAGATCTCACAGCAATTTCATTGATAGCTTTCCGGATCCAAGTCCTGTGTTAAAACTCAACAGCAACCCCTTAGTATCTCTCAGTTTTTAAATAGTGTGAGGAGGAAGGAGCTGTGGAGAAAAGGAAGCTTCCTCACATATCCTGCATTCATCCCTATGACATAAAACTGTCTGTTTGAAGCAACATGGGTGGAGGGAGTCTGAGTTGTTTTGGAGGGAGCTGGGGACCCTGTGGAGACCTTGTGACTTCCTGGTTACAGGTACTTGGCCTGGGCAGGTTTATGCTAAGCTTATTCTTAGCAGTGCAGGATTAGACCTCATTTTGGCTAACGCACAACAGCATCATGGGCTTGGGGAAAATGTGGGGTCCTAGCTCGTAACAGTCTTTTTTTTTTTTTTTTTTTTTTTTTTTTTTTTTTTTTTTTTTT
>NW_016811643.1:2733742-2754478 GCF_001698545.2 Rhinopithecus bieti
CACCTCGGCTAGTTTTTTGTATTTTTTAGTAGAGACGGGGTTTCACTGTGTTAGCCAGGATGGTCTCGATCTCCTGACCTCGTGATCCACCTGTCTCGGCCTTCCAAAGTGCTGGGATTACAGGCTTGAGCCACCGCACCCGGCCAACTTCTGACAGTCTTAGCTAGGCTAGGGATGCAGTGCCAGGGCCCATTTTTCTGTAACTTTCCTCTTGGCCCCAGGACGCAGTTGGCAAGGCCAGAGGCTTAAAAACCTCACATTCCCTTGAGTACTGCTTGCCATAGAAACCTTCTTGGTGGAGGAGGGTCCCCAATCTTCTCTTATCTGGGTCATCTCCTTGTAGTGACTCCTATCTTGGCTCTTGGGGATAGATTTTACCTGATTCGAGAAAGAAATAGTCTTTGCACTATTCGTGGTCTTCTGGAAACCAGATGAGTAAGATGGTACAGGGGCAGAGACTGTAGTTTGATTTTATTCCATCCCTTCAGAGGGGTCTGCTTAGTCTGTTTGTCTATCTATCTACCTATCGTCAACCTGCCTATCATGCAACTACCTAGCTACCATCCATCTACCTATCCATCCATCAATCTGTCTATTGATCCATCTATCAATCTATTCATCATCCATGTATCATCTATCTCCATCTATCTCCATTGTTTTTTCTTTCCACAGTTAGTTTATCATGTTTTTCTGTTGATCTCTCAGGAGATTACAGCTTTGAGGAGAATTTTTTCTTCCTAAACTATGAGCCTTTAATTAAACTCACACAGTATGCAACACAGGGACAGTCAATAAGCACATGGGTCCCTTACAGTCTTTGGACTTTTCTATGGGGAGCCTCAAGGACAGATGCATATAAGCAGTCAGGGAGGAGGCAGGGGTGGTATAGGAGGAGATCTTGTAAATACATCTTCCTATTTCATCTTGCTTAGGGATGGCTATTTTTAGCATTAACAATGTTAATAATCATCATAACTAACAGAAAGCAGCAGCATTACACAGTGCCCTGACCTTGATAGTTGCTCTGATGTATAATAATTAGACTGTGGTGTGACTTGTGTTTGATGGAGACATGCACTGAACCCAGCTGGGGACACTGGAGGATGCCGATAGGTAAATGACTCCCTCTAGGAACACTTCCTTAGCCAGTTGTATCCTCATAGTTTACTCAGAAGACATGTCTGAAGGACAGGTGCAAAAGAGGGAATGATGGAATTTTGATATTGTCCAATGGCTTATCTTATCTTTATAAACAAGTGCCCTGAAGGAGTCTTAAACTTTTACTGAATATAAAAGTGAAGTGAACTAATATTGTGATGAATACACTAAGTGTTAGGCATTATGTTAGGCATCTAACTACAGGATTAAGCTGGTTCATGCACAAAGCTATTGAAAACAGACTCAGAAAATAGAAACCTGTCAAGGTTATAGAACTTTCATAAGAATGGCAATTAGAAAGTGGCTCTGCCACTTAAACACATAAAATGCACAGTGGTTATTCAGAATAGAGAACACACACAAGCAATATGAAAAATGCAGGCAACCCAATAGAAAAATGAGTAAAAGACTGAAAACTTCTTAAAAGAAGATATTCAAATAGTAAGCATATGGAAAGGCACTCACTTTGTTAGAAATCAAGGAAATATACATTAAAACCAAAAGACAATACCATTACACACCCATAGAATAGCTGTAATTAAAAAGACCAACCACACAAAATATTGATGAGGATGTAGAGTAATCGAACTCTCCTACAGTGTTGGCATGGGTATAAATTGGTAAATCACTTTTGAAGGCTGTTTGGAATATGTGAAAGCTGAATGTATAAATAGCTTATGACAAATCAATTTCATTCCTAGGTAATACTCAACAGAACTGCAAACATGTGTTCATAAAAGATACGTATTGGAGTGTTCATGGAAACACTATTTATAATAGTTCCTCACTTGAAATGACCTAAATGTCTGTTAATGATAGAATGGATAAATATATAGTGATATATTCACCCAAGGAAAAAATATGCAGCAATGAGAATGAATACATGATAGCTGTATGAAGCAATATGGATTAATCTCACAGACAAAGTTTAGTGAATGACACAAATGAATACCTACTCTATGATTCTAATTATAGAAAGTTCAAAAACAGGCAAAGTTAATCTGTGGGATTAAATAGTGATTATCACTGAGGAGATAGAGTGACTGAAAGAAATCATGGTTTTTTTTGTGGGGGGGGGGATGGCAATATCCTGTTTATTGATCTGGGTGTTTATCACATGGGTGTATTCACTTTGCGGAAATTTATCAAGATTTACATTTATAGTATGCAGACTTTTCTATGTGTATGCTATATTTAAATAAAATTATTTTTGAAATGGTCAAATATGGTGAATTTGGTGAGTAGAAAGATGTCTTAAGAGTAGAGTTCCTAATACTTAGGGAAGAGGTGATTGAAAAGACTAGACATGCCAAATGGACAAGGCCTTTCCTCTTCTGGATTTAGTATAAAGCTCTTGCTTAGACCTGATCCTGCAGGTATCAGGAAACCACTGGTGATCATAAACACAGTTATGACAGAAGACATTTTCCTAATATAAATTTGATCACCATTTTTTCTCTGTATACATATACTAGTTTAAATGTCCATACTTGTCATTTCATAAATATTTTGCTGACAATTTAGAATTGGCCTTTTATCAGAATGCAGAAAAGACGGAAGAAGGTGGGACAGTTAAGCTGTTATAATATCCAGGAAAATGGTGATGATTCAGCTAGATTAGTTTCACTGGGATCTAAAAGGAGGAATAGTTTAAAGATAGTTGATTTGGACAATATGTTACAAAGTAAAAGGATATACAAAGTTGTATTAGTTTTTTGGTATTTCACAGATAACAGGAAAGGAAGGGAGACACTAGCCAACAGGTGCTGAAAGGTGAGCTTTGGGGAGATGTGGAGGAATTAGAGTTTGGTTTGCACTATAGATTTAATATCTTGCAGAGTCACAATGTGAGATGCTTAGGAGACAAATGGAGATGCAGTCCTATTTTAAGGAGAGAAGTTGGAAAGAAAATGTAGCCTGAAAGTGCTGTGTGAGGTTATTAGAACAGATGAGCTCACACACTGCACTTTGACCTCCTTGGAATAACATGATTAACTCTGGGGTTCTGGAAATTCATGCTGCTCTGCCTGACCCTTCAGGGGATGCCCCTTAAGATGTGTCAGCTTCCACCTTCTGCCCCCAACTTGGGAGTACGTTATAGTACTCGGCCCTATCATAACAACTTTTGTAGTGGGAGGGCTGAAGAAGAGATATTTAAGAGGAAAGTTCCTTGTAATTGAGTTCACGGCCACAGGACTGTTTTGAAGGTAGGGCCAGAATAAAATATGCAAGCTTTAAGCAGCCTTTAAAGTGAAGGTAGAGTTGGTGAAGAAGGAGATTAACAAAATTGAGTGTGTCTGGTGAACTACTATCTTGTTTATCAGTTCTTAATATCAAGAACTCTTGACTACTTCCTTTAAGCCAGTTCATCTTCATAGGAAAGAAATTTGTCATCATTAAGCACATTTAAAGAACCTGTTTTGGGCCCCAAAGGCATTTCTAGAAAAGAAATGTAGAAAATGTTTGTTCTATGACAGCAATAGAGGAGTATGCAACCAGTCTCCTAAGAGGATGGTTTTGAAAATATCTCATTTGTTTGAGTGTGGCCTTTATGGTGTATTTGTTAACGGATCTGTCAGACTGGAAAACTCACCTCTAAAAATAAATAGAAATGGAATTTAAACTTATATTGTTTCTAATATAATTTTAAATTTCTACATAAAATTATTCTCCTTCAGTTTTAGTCTGCAAAGACACTCTGGAGGGGAGACTTTTAGGTTTAACAAGTGAAAAAAAAGAGACTGTTTAGGCCAAAGGGAAAATAGTGGCTAATGAAATATCCATAAGCAGTAAGCAGAGATCAACTTAGAAACTTTCTCTTTTTGAATAAAAGAGAATAAAGTGCGACATCATTTTATTCAAGCCAAAAACCTCAGGAAACAGAAGGAAATAGAGCTCCTAAAATGAATGGAGTTTGTTCCATAGCCTAAGAAAGGGTTATGAGGCAGCTCTTCTTTCTCAAGCCCAAACTTATTAGGGACTTTATAAGTAATGATCAAATGAACTTCTTACTCTTAGGGTGGACAACTACTGCCTGGAATCACCACGTTCTCCTGCAACACCAGCACTTCTGGTCAGTCTACCTTCCTCCTCACTGGTTTTCCAGGCCTGGAAGCCTCTCATCATTGGGTTTCCATCCCCATCAACCTCCTCTGTGTGGTTTCCATCCTGGGTAACAATATCATCCTCTTCCTGATCTGCACAGATCCAGCCTTACGTGAACCCATGTATATCTTCCTGTCCATGTTGGCAGCCTCTGATCTGGGCCTCTGTGCCTCCACCTTCCCCACCATGGTGCATCTCTTCTGGCTTGGAGCTCGTGAACTGCGCTTTGATCTCTGTGCAGCACAGATGTTCTTCATCCATGCCTTCACCTATGTGGAGTCCAGTGTACTGCTGGCCATGGCCTTTGATCACTTTATTGCCATACGGGACTCTCTGCATTATGCCACAATCCTTACCCACTCAGCCACAGCCAAAGTGGGAACTGCCATTCTGGTGAGGGCTGTTCTGCTCCACTTCCCGGGACCTATCCTCCTGCAGCAACTGCTCTTTCCCAAGATCAGCACTCTCTCTCACTGCTACTGCCTGCATTGTGACCTTGTGGGGTTGGCCTGCTCAGACACCCAGATCAATAGCCTGGTTGGCCTGGTTTACATCCTCTTCTCACTGTGCCTTGACTCCTTCCTCATCATGCTCTCATATGCCCTGATCCTACGAACCGTGCGGGGCATCGCATCACCTGGGGAACGGCTCAAGGCACTCAACACGTGTGTCTCACACCTCTGCATTGTTCTCATCTTTTATTTGCCCAAATTGGGGCTGTCTGTGTTGCACAGAGTAGGGAAGCACAGCTACCCTGCTCTGGCAGTGCTCATGGCCAACCTACACTTCTTGGTCCCACCCTTCATGAACCCCATTGTGTATTGCATAAAATCTAGGCAGATTCGTCAGAGCCTCCTAAAGCGCTTCCAGCAGAAGAGGATTGATGCTTTCTAGAACAGCAAAAGGACCCTGACACATGACCCTGGGATTTCGGGTAGGGGAGGAGTGGTTGCAGAGAGTTATTTTTTGAGGTTTTTGGGTGATTCAGCTCTGTTACAGTTTTTGGAGACTAAAAGTGTCGTAAAGCTTATTAAAGTATCACCTTGATAATCTTCTCATTGCTCTGATTAGAGCTGAACTATCTCAAACTCATATATGCTGTAATATCTCCTTATCCAGAGGGCTTAACCAAACTGAGAGAATGGGTGTGTGTATCTATCTATACAGGCACCTCTCTCCTTCCCCCCTCCCCTGGATTTTTCTTTCTCGTTTGATTTATAAGCCTAAGGAAGAGCTATAGTAAACTATATTCACCTTAATGCCAGTGCTCTTTCCCCAAATTTAATTTTAACCAGTTCATACAACAAGAATCAGAAAAGGGAGGTGGGTGGTAGGAAAACATGTATGGCAACAGTGTACACGCCAATTTTATTTGCAGTTATTTTACAGATTAGGGAGTGGTAGTTTTCCTCTTGGTTCTCTTTATGTATTTCTGATTGTGTGTTAGAGAAAGTTTGGCATTGACAAGCCTAGGGAAGTTGTTCACTATAACTTCTGGAGAGTGCTGGTTTCTCAGGTACCAATGATAAGGGTGGACTAGTAATCCACTTTCACAGCTGATCTGCTAGGATGTCAGCTCCATGAGTCCAGGGATTCAGGGCTATTTTGTTCACTGATGTATTCCCAGCTCCAAGTTCAACATCTATCATATAGTAGGTGCTCAATCCATATTGTTGAATAAATGGGTAGGGTAGATGCAGGAGCAAAAAATTCTTGACTGTGGATCCTCAGGAAGGGAGGGGACTGAGGCATCTGAATGTCTGAGGCCTGTAGGGATAACAAGCAGTTGATAAACTGGAATGGAATGAGATAAAGTTGGATGTCAGAGACATTGGGAACAAGGTGTAATTCTCTATAACACATGGTCAGAAGACTGTCTCTAAGGATGCAGCTCAGAGAGGAGAGCTACGTTTATTGTGGTGCTTTTTCCAAAGTTGCTTCCAAACTTCTAGAAGGAAGTTTACCCACAAACTGAAGGATGTCTCACTTCAGCACTATCATGGCTCTTGGCCTGCTCAGTTCTAAAATATTTGAATGTTTCTTGAAGAATTGAAATAGGGATATTCCTAGTGGTAAAAACCACTCAAATTTAAAAGAAGTGGTGATAGAGCTGTTAGAAGGTACATTGGCTGTTTCTATGGCCATCCAGACAAATGGGAATTTAATGATTGCAGTCATTGTTGTGTGTCATTTTAATGAATTCAGACAAGACAGAATGAGGAATTTCGAGGCAAGTAGGAGGGTGGGAGCTGTGAATCCTGTACAAGCAATCTAGTTGGAATGGTTGTTTCCCCTGCTGGATTGTACTTCACTGGCCGTCATAGTATGGGTTCCAAGGAACTCAGGGTCCTGTGCCTATCAGTAACTAGGAGGCCACTGCCAATGCAGGTAGATGTATCTGAAGTCACAGATCCTGCCCATAGAACTCAAGTAACAAGGATAGCAAATCATGAGTTTAAAGTTATCATGATATCTAGTAGTAGCCAACCAAAAGTTTCAGTATATCCAGTTTGACCAGCCACTTTGGAAAAGAAGGTCATTTGAAAAGATAACTTGTACATATAGGTTCTTTATCAGGGCCACAGATCTTAAGCTGAATAAGCAAGAGTGTTATTCAGGCCCTTCTGTCTGCTTCACTTACCACCCCAGTAATAGGAAAGGTTCTAATCAGGAAGTCAGCATGTCCATCTCACTGAGGTTCCCTCCAACCTCTATCAGAAACCTTAGGCTGACATGATGGTATTCAGGACCACAGGCATCCTTCACAGTTAAAAGAAAACACGCTGTGTACACTGCCCTGAGGCTGTACAACTCCCATTCAGAAGGTTGCCAGAATAAAATTTGGATGTTAGACATCTGATCTAGCATTGTAGGGATCTTGGGCTTTGTCATATTTGTCTTTTATCCACAACAGCTCTGAGCTTGGAGACTGCTCCCACCCACCCTTAATCTCTATCACCATGCATGACCATTTTCCTTGCTGGACATTTCATGACTGCACTGACCTCAAGAACTGGAAGGGATATGGGGGTCTACACCTCTACAACTTTACCTTCAGTGTGCAGGCATCTCGGCATGTCCCATAATGCCTTCTTTTGCTTCACAGGCCCAATAGCTATAGTACTGTAGTATCTGAAACTGACACAAAGGGAGTCCTGGGATAGTCTCTAAAAAGCTTTGCTACTAGTTTACCCAGTAAAAGATTATTAGGGTGTGATATATAGTGGATTTTAGATTTTGGCATCAATTTTTAAAAAAATTCAATGTATATAAATCTAAAGCTCTTCTCTTAATTCTTATGCTAATCAGACTGCCACCCACCCATGCAGAAAACCTGAGTTAAAAAAATCTCAGCTCTGGCCCATACCAATGGTGTGATCTTAAGTTAGTCACTTTCTCTCTCTGAATCTCCATTTTCTCATTATAATGTGGGGATACTTACCTGATAGAGAAGTTGTGAAGATTTAAATACAAATATATATAAAGCACTAAAACCAACAGAGAGCCCATTTTATGTATGTTTGTGTGGTTATTTGATTAGAGCCCATCTTCCCTATTCGCTGCAAGCATGATGATGATGATTGTTTTTCCTGAGTTGTCTAACTCTAGTGCTTAACATGGCCCTGAGAATGGTAAGCCATTTATGTGTTAAATGAATGAATAAATGAAAGACTGAATTCCTCACAAATGGTAAATGCAATTGATTGTATAATTTTTTATTGAGCTCAATAGATGGGAGCACTTATTAATGTAATTATTATATGTAATTATATAATTTGTATAAGGTAACTGATTTTGGGAGGAAAAAGTCAATTGTTTGTTGGCTGCAAATGCAAACATTTTATTCATGGTTACACTGCTCTATAGAAGCCGTGGGTTTATTAATTCATAACTGAACCTCTCAAGGACTTTAGGTTCCAAAGGGGAGATCCAAATCTGGTCTAAGAAGTTCTGTGTATATAATTCCAGCTACCAAGGCTTGTCCTGGGTTAACTGTACAGTATACTCTGAGTCTGCGACACTCTAGAGCTGAGTGGGGTGCTTGGTGACTGGGAATGAGTGACTGACTCACCTTGTATATTTTTAGATCAAGGAAAAGTTTTGCATACACTTATGCTAGGCCTGGCTACTAACAATGGATTGGAGGGGAGGATGGTCCTAGACAAGAGGAGGAAGAGGAGAAGGCTTATAAAAATCAGGATGCATGTCCCAAGTTCTTCAAAGCCAAGTCTTCCCAAGAATGGCTTATGGAGATTGGCCATGGAGAAAATGATTTCCTAATAGTCCTCTGTAAAACAGAGAGCTATTTTGCCCTTTACAGAGAAAAAAAGGGAAGCCTACAGTGACTGAACCAATGAGCAATTGTTGTGAATTCACTCAGAGTGATGTGAAGTTATGATGAATGCAAATTTATTTATATTGGAATGCTTTGTGGATTAGAAGAATATAGGGAAAAATGCCCCTTAGAGAAAAGTTCTTCTGAAGTCCTACCACCTCCTCCCATGGACCAGTATAAGAGAATACTTTTGAGGGAGATAGGACAGAAATCAGTTGAAATTTTAAATTTTAAGTTATTTATTTTAATTTTGTGGGTATATAGGTGTTTATTATTTATGGGAAATAAAATGTTTTGATACAGGTATGCAATGTGAAATAAGCACTTCATGAAGAATGGGGTATCCATCCCCTCAGGCATTTATCCACTGAGTTGCAAACAATCCAATTATACTCTTAGTTATTTTAAAATGTGCAGTTATTATTGACTATAGTCACCCTGTTGTGCTATCAAATAGTAGGTCTTATTCATGCTTTTTAACTCACCTATGACAAAACTCAAAAGAATTTTACTTATTATAACTTGGAAAGAAATAATTTTCTATACTTGCACCAATTCTTTCCTTGACCGTCTCTTCTGTTCATACCAATCAGGTGTTAGGCCCCATAACTCCAACAAAATGGCTTTTGTCAATGCTCCAAAGAACTATATATTGCCAGTTCCATTTGTTAATACCTGTATTACTCTGTTCTCATGCTGTTATGAAGAAATACCTCAGACTGGGTGATTTATAAAGATGTTTGATTGTCTCACAGTTCCACATGTCTGGGGAGGCCTCAGGAAACTTACAATCATGGTGGAAGGAGAAACAAACATGTCCTTCTTCATCTGATGGCAGGAGAGAAAAATGCCAAGTGAAGGGAGGAAAACTCCTTATAAAACCGTCAGATCTCATGAGAACTTACTGTCATGAGAACAGCATGGGGGAACCACCCCCACAATCTAATCACCTTCCACAAGGTCCCTCCCCCAGCACACGGTGATTATAATTTGGATTACAATTCAAGGTGAGATTTGGGTGGGGTCACAGAGTCAGAACACATCAATACCCCATCCATTGCTATAACTGTAGCATTTGACACTGTTGATCATTCCCAACACCACTGCTTCTCCCAGATTTTGCACTCTTGCTTTCCCCTGTCACCTCACTTTTTTTTCATTCTCAAGCTCTTTAGCTGTTTCCTCATGGTACCAAACTCAGTTTGTGTTAACTTGGATCCATATACTTGCCTTGATGGCTACCTGGGCAGCCAGAGGCCCCTAGGTGTTTCTTGTGCTGCTGTTGAGATTGCAGAGACAAATTGCTCTTGTTGCTGCTTCTGTATTTGCCCCAGGCTGCAGGTCCAGTTGCAGTGGCTGCTCTCAGTCTCTCATATGGTTCCTGACACATCCTAACATTGCTGTATGATATGGTTTGTCCTTGTCCCCACCCAAATCTCATCTTGAATTGTAATCTAAATTGTAATCTCCATATGTTGAGGGAGAGGCCTGGTGGAAGGTGATTAGATCATGGAGGAAGTTTCCCCCATGCTATTCTCATGATAGTAAGGGGGTTCTCATGAAATCTGATGGTTTTAAAAGTGCTTGGAAGTTCCCTCCTGCTGCCTTGTGAAGAAGGTACCTGCTTCCCCTTTGCCTTCCACCATGATTGTAAGTTTCCTGAGGCCTCTCCAGCCATGCAGAACTGTGAGTCAATTCAACCTCTTTCCTTTATAAATTACCCAGTCACTGGTAGTATCTTTATAGCATTGTGAGAATGAGTGAATACACTGTACCTCAGGCCTTTGCTGTTATTTTTGCATGTCTGCATTAGTCAGCTCAGGCTGCTGCAACAAAATACCATAGACTTTCTGACTTAAACAGTAGAAATTTGTGTTCTCACAGTTCTGGAGGCTGGAAGTCTGAGTCTGTGATTTGCAAGAATGATTGGGTTCTAACAAGGGTTCTCTTCCTGGCTTGCAGATGGTCACCTTCTCACCTTGTCCTCATGTGGTGGGGGAGAAAGCACCAGCAAGCTCTCTGCTGTCTCTTCTTATAAGGACAGTAATCCCATCATGAGGTCTCTACTATCATGACCTCATCTGACCCTAATTATTTTGCTAAAGGCCCTGTCTTCAAATACAGTCACATACATTGGGAGAAAGGGCTTTCACACATGAATTTTGTGTGAAACTTTCAGTTTATAACACCTTTTAGCTTTAACAGATTCCCTGTTGCTTCTGAGGAATGAAATATCATGGCTTTGCTTGGTCACTGACACATTTGTAACTTGGAAGAGCAATGGAATTAATTCACCATAGGTGTGGACTTTAACTAATGGAAGATAAGGAATCATTGGATAAATTGCCTTTCTTTCCCCCCCATATGGTCTGTGTTGAGAGAGTCCATTGGAAGACATCTGGGGCACTGAGCAGTCAGCTTGTGGCTAAGTTGGTGGCAGCTCAGTAATGCATTCCTTCCCTGCCTCACTCCATTTTTCTCTCACTCCTGGAAAGATAATGCACTTTCTAGTATAATGCTTGCACATGTGGTTTTGTCTCAGGCTGTTTTCTAGAGAATCCAAGCTAAGAAGATCAATATAAGGAATGGTCCTTGAAAGCAAACTCTCAGGGTAGGATTTGTCATTTGACTGTCTACCAGTCTGAAAGCAACAGGGATCACACTGCTGATGGTAAATAGAGTAGTGAAAACATCTGTCACACAGTGATGTACATTTACTAAAGATTTCCTACTGTTAATTGGGATGAGGTAAAGGTGGAAGGAGAGGCAAGAATGCTTGATCAGCCTGGGAATATGGTAATATTATGGATTGTGGTGTGGGTTGGCTGATTTTGATGGCATTTGGAGCATTGCAAAAAGAAAATAAGCTCACGCCATTCAACTCCCTTAACTTAAAACATGATGCTAAATGCAGTCCTCCACAGTAGCTTAAAAAGAGAGTAATTTCCTGAAGCCAGAGGACTGATGAAAAATCAGGCCCAGAATATGTTATTAAGGGCAACAGAAATATGAGGAAGACTGAACGTGCAGTCTCCAGAGGTCACCTATGTCAAAGCAAATTCCATAGCAGAGAAAGTATGGGAGTTTAAGAGCTGGAAATGAGACATTTGGCTATATAAGCCTAACACAATGGATTTTATATTTTCTCTGAACTTTCTAGGCTTGCAGAAGCACCATCTTCCCAATGACAAAAGAGAATAGTTTCTCTTTGCTTGAGAATCGTGAAATGACCTCATCGAAGCAGGGGTCTTGCAAGAGGTTTCCTGTTATAAGATCTACTTTATCACTCTTCATTGCTTCTAGACCAGTGAGCTAACTTACCACCTTAAGAAAGTAGAAATAGAAGAACAAATTAAACGTAAACAGATGAGAGGAGATTTAGAAAAGGTAACAGCAGAAAGCAAAGAAAATGGACACAAAATTTTAAAAGTCATAATTTGGTTCTAAAAATTAACAAAATGGATACACCTTCCTGCACAAACCAGCATTACAGAACAGGACAAAGCACACACAAATAACCAAGAATTAAAAGACACGACAAGTCCTATAGAAATGAAAGGATAATAAGGGGATGTCATGAACATTTATACTAACATTGGTATATTATTTTGACAGTTATACTTAGAGGAAATTTTGGGGGAAATAAAAAAAATTTTGAAAATACAAATCTTAAATCTATATCTGTTAAAAATTGAACATGAAATAGAAAGAAAACCCCCTTCACACCCAAGTTTCTGTCATGCAGAATTCTATCAAATATTAAAAAAATAAATATTACATGAATATTATCAGAAAATAAAGTATAATGGATTAGTTTCCAGTACATTTTGTGAGACAAGCAAAACACTGATATAAAAACCTGACATGGAATAAAAACCTATCATGAACATAAACATAACTATTTCATGAAAATATTAATAAACTGAATCCAGCAATATATAAATATGATAATGCATCATGACCAAGTGGGGTTTATTCCAGGAATGCAAGGTAGTTTAACATTTAAAAATAAGCAGTATTTCGCAGCACTTTGGGAGGCCGAGGGGAACAGTTCACCTGAGGTCAGGAGTTTGAGACCAGCTTGGCCAATGTGGTGAAACTCTGTCTCTAGTAAAAATATAAAAATTAGCCGGGTGTGGTGGTGTAAGCCTGTAGTCCTAGCTACTTGGGAGGCTGAGGCAGGAGAATTGCTTGAACCCAGGAGGTGGAGGTTGCAGTGAGCTGAGATTGTGCCACTGCACTCCAGCCTGGGCAACAGAGTGAGGCTCTGTCTCAAAAAAAAAAAAAAAAAAAAAAAAAAAAAAAAAAAAAACAGTAAAATTAAAATAAAACAAGCAAGTATAGTATACTGCATCAGCAGCATAAGGGAGAAAACCAGATGATTACCTAAGTATGTGAAGAAAATAATTCACCAAATTCAACACGATTCTTGATGAAAACTTGCAACAAATTTCAATAGATGTGTACTTTTTCAACATGGTATCTGTGAGAAGTGTATAGTTAACATATTTCATGATGAAAGACTGAATACTATCCTCCTGAATTCAGAAACAAGCTCATGAATTCATGCATATATCCAAACTCAAACTGTCTACACAAAATAGGTGTAGGTTTTTGCATATCAATTGTACCTCAATAAAGCTGTTAATATAATGGTGAGAGACCATAGCAGGCATTAGTTAGGATGTGAACACACTGAAACTCTCCTACACTTCTGGCGTGAGAAATGTAAAATGGTGCAGCTGCTCTAGAATAACTTTGGCAGTTCCTCAAATGATTAAATAGAATTACCACATGACCAGTAACTCTACTTCTAGGTATATTCCCAAGAGAAATGAAAACATATGTCCACACAAACAGTTGTACACGATGTTATAGTCACATTATCTGTAATTGCCAAAAGGTGGAAACAACCTAAATATCCGTCAACTCATTAATGGATAAACAAAATGTGGTATATGTTCATACAATGGAATATTATTCAGCCAGAAAAAGGAATGACATACTGATATGCTACAGCATGGATGAACCTACAAAGCATTATGCTAAGTGGAAGAAGTCAGTCCCAAAGTACCATATATTATGTATTCATTCACATGAAAGTCTGGAGTAGGGAAATCTAGAGATTCAGGAAGAAGCTGAATAGTGGCTGCTTAGGGCTGGTGAGGACAGGAGAATATGAGGGTGATAACTATAGGGTATGAGGTTTGGTTTTGAGGTGAGGAAAGTGTTCTAAAATTGACTGTGGTGATGGTTGCATGTATCTGTGGATATGCTAGAAACCATTGAACTGTACACTTTAAATGGGCGAATTGTATAGTATTTGAGTCATCTCAATAAAGGTGTTAACAAAAGAAAAAGATCAGAAACAAGACAAGGATGTCTGCTTTACTAGTTTTATTCAACAATGTATTGGAGGTCCTAGTCAGTACAATAAAATTTAAAAAACTCAATATCAAACAATCAAAACTCTAGCAATTTTTGTAGAAATGAACAAATTGATTTTGAAATATATATGGGAATACAAAGAACCCAGAATAATAAGAACCACTGTGAAAGTAGTGTTAGAAGACTTACGCTACTTCATTTGAGACTTACTACTACTTATACTATTATTAAGAAAGTGTAGTGTTGACACTTTCTTGATCACTTTCTTGATCTATTTGTCAAGGCAAGTCAATTTGGAAAAGAAAATCTTTAACAAATAATGCTGAAACAATGGAATATTCACGTGAAAAATAAATCTTGAACTCTAGGTTACGACATACACAATTTTTATTCATGTTGGATCATAGGCCTAAAATTAAAAGCTAAATCTATAAAACAAAGCACTAACCATGAATAAAATTGAGTATTTGGACTCCATCATAACTAAAAATTTCTTGTAATCAAAAGATACTAGTAAGAAAATGAAGTTCAGGAGCTGTGGCTCATGCCTGTAATCCCAGCCTTGGAAGGCTGAGGTGGGTGGATCACTTGAGCCTAGGAGTTTGAGACCAGCCTGGGGAACATGGCAAAACCCTGTCTCTGAAAAAAAAAAAAAAAAAAAAAGAAGAAGAAGAAAAACTAGCTGGCTGTGGTGGCTCATGCCTGTAGTCCCAGCTACCTGGGAAGCTGAGGTGGGAGGACTACTTGGAGCCTGGGAAGTTGAGGTTGTAGTGAGCCAAGTTTGCACAATTGCACTCCCACCAGGGTAACAGAGCGAGACCCTGTATCAAAAGAATTAAAAAAAAAAATCAAAAGGCAAGTCACAAAATTGAATAAAATATTTTCACTATGTATATCTGGCAAATGGCTTGTATCCAGAATATATAAATAGCTAGTACAAATCAACAAAATAAAAAATTAGAAGTGGGAAAAGACTTCAACAAACATTCTACAGAAGTCATATGCATGAACAGAAAACATGTGAGAAGTTGTTCAGTATCAGAGAAATGCAAACTAAAATCACAAGAAGTTACTAGCTTACTTTTAGTCAATGGACTGGCTAAAATGAAAAAAAGAATGACAATATTAAGGAATGACCAGGATGTAGAACAGCTGGGAACTGTTATACATCACTGGTGATATTAAAAAATGGTGCAATTACTTTGGAAAAGCAGGTTCTATTAACCTCTGACCCAGCCATTTCACTGCTAGGTTAAGAAATACTCACAGCAGTTTTATTCATAATAGTAAAATATGGGAAACTCAGTTATCCAGAAGTAAACTTTGATATGTTCATACAATGGAAAATTACTTAGCAATAAGAAGAAATTAACAGTTGATGCACATAACATGAATCTCAAAAATATTATGTTGAGCCAAAGAAGTCAGACAAAGTATACATATTGTATAATTCCATTTATGTGAATTTCTGGAATGATAAATTAAATTTAATCCAAGGTGATCAAAAATTAAACAGTGGGACAATGGTTATCTCCATGGAGGGTCAAGAGTATTGCTGGGAAGGAGTACAAGGGAACCTTTTGTGATTGTGAAATTTTTTTTTTTTTGAGGCAAGATCTCACTCTGTCACCCAGGCTATAGAGCAGTGGTGCAATCACAGCTCACTGCAGCCTCAACCCAGCCAGGCTCAAGCGATCCTCCCACCTCTCAGCCTCCTGAGTAGCTGGGACTACAGGCTAATTTTTGTATTTTTCGTAGATGAAGTCTTGCTATATTGTCCAGGCTGATCTCGAACTGTGGGGCTCAAGCAATCTGTCTGCCTCAATCTCCCAAAGTGCTAGGATTACAGGCATGAACCACTGTGCTCAGCCGATACTTTGTATCTTGATTAAGATGGTGTTTATACTGTTGTGTATTTGTCAGAGATATATTTCATGTAAATTATGCCTCATTAAAAAAAGAACTTTGGGAAAAATAATCCAGCCATAGCCAATATAGTTCCAAATACGATGTAGCAAGTTTTCTTGACTTCCCCTAGTTTGAGTTAAGGACCCTGGACAACAGAATTTACTGGCTAATCTGTGGCCTCTGATTGTCTGACAACCTGAGGTGTCTGTGGGCAAATTAAGACTACCAGACTCTTTTGTGGCGAGACCTGGGGTGAAGGAAGAATTATTTGGATGGCTTCAGGTTGAGTAATATGAGAGTCACAGAGTACATGGGGGAGATTTGCTGGGGTCCCATATTCAAGTTGTCAAAAATTTATCTTCCTGAATCACCATTATATGTCCAACACCTAGAACAGCATTTGGCATATTGCACGCTCTCAGAAATGTCAGTGATGTTAGGAAAAAAATTAGCCTCTCACCCTCGGATCAGACTTTTACTAGATTCTTGGTCTTAGGGTCTAGATTTATAGGAACTCACCTGGTAAAGAGTAAAAGGTACAGAATTTCATATTAGAAACGTACTTGCTTTTTTGGGCAAGCAACTGTCTTCCTAATCTTCTGCCTCTGCCCTGTAAGTTGGGGATAATGATCTCATCAGATGATTATGAGACTACAGTAAATGTATATTCTCTTGGTACACTGCAGAGTGTTAAACTAATCCACTGTGGCTACTGACTGCAGTTCTGGGGACCCAGGGAATGCTGAGCCCATTAGAGGCCTTCTCCTGTTTAAGCTCTTTCTAAGCTTATTAAAGTGTTTTATCCAGGAACCAAATAACTGTCTAGCGGCTGCCATCATTTTATAATTTTCATTCTTATAAACCTGCCTCAGAAGGTCAAATTGGACAGAGTTCCCTATTTTCTTCCCAAAGAAGGACCTGGTTCCTTCCCTGGACCTTTGATGCTTAGAGGAAGCGCACAAGGCCACTTCTAGGGCACAGAAGGAAAGACTTAGGATGTCATCTCACCTTAGGCTTTGCTCCTGCACCTTACACCTAGGCATGGCCTTACCTGCATACAGAGATGGGGTGAGATGAGATGTGGTCTGGGGGCCTCATTTCTTCTGAGCAAGTTGGTGTTCTTTACCCACGGTCTCTGTGCTTACCCTAACCATATTACAGTTTGACCTTTGAACAACATGGGTTTGAAATATGCAGGTCCACTTACAGGCAGATTATTTTTAACCAAACACAGATAAAAAATATTGGAATTGCAGGATATAAAACCTGCAAATAAGGAGAGCCAAATTTTTGTATATTTCTGTTCTTAGGGCTCCCTTGGCATATGCACAGGTTTTGGTTTATATAGGATTCCTGGAACCAATCCTCCCACATATAAGGAGGGACAACTGAAATAGTATGATTCACTTTGGCCACTGTCTCCTTATGTGTGTTTCCTCTAACAGTGAGCAGTCATCATGAGAGGAGGCCCTTTGACCTAATTTGTCCTAGGTTTTAGCAAAATATTTGGCCCATAGTGCATGCTCAGTGAAAAGATAAAAACTATTCCAGAGAACCTTCCTAGATTTACATCATACCTTGTTACTTATTCTTGTGTACACTGGACAGTTTGCCCAGAATTCTCCTTCTTTTGTTGTTATCATCCCTATGGCTAATTGCTAAGTGCCTTGTCTCTGCCTCTCTGCCTGATTCTATGTATGGGTGTGGGTGTGTTTCTCCCCAGTCAGATGTAGAACTTGGTGAGGGAGGTATATATGTATTCCTATCAGAGTAGGAATACCTGTCTGTGGATGGAGGTTATTTCTCCTTGTCATACCAGTAGCTATATCTTTCCCATTTTAACAATATCTTCTGGAAGGTAGAAACAATGTCAGATAGCAGAAATGGATTCCCTGGGAGGCCATCATCAGTTTGGTAGCCATATTTCCCATTAGACAGGGGCTTCTAACCATAGAAGCCTGAGCTTTGTAACCATATCTACATCATAAGTAAGAAACACCTGACAGATCTTCCACCATCTGACTTTACTGTTGCCCCTTATCAAAGTACGGGTACCATTGAGCATGGGTTTCTGTGTCCCTATCATGTTGGGAGCCACCAGTCTCCCCTGAGGGCTGAGGGGAGAAGATAAAGGTTTCAGGGTGGGGTTGAAGACTATGACTGAGCAGGGCTCCACTTCAGAAGCCGGAGGGCCCCATCCCAGATCTGCTTGGTCTTCATACCATAGATGATGGGGTTGAGCATGGGTGGCACAACCAGGTAGAGGTCAGCTAGGAGGATGTGGATGTGCCGGGGCACATGCTGGCCAAACCGCTGTGTGTAGAAGGAGAAGAGTCCTGGTGTGTAGAAGAGAAGGATGACACCCAGGTAGGAGCCACAAGTGCCAAAGGTCTTAGCCCTTGCCTCCTTGGAGGAGAGGCCTAACACAGCCCGGAGGATGAGTGCATAGGAGACAGCAATACAGATGGAGTCAGTGCCCACCACCAGTGTGGCAGCGGTGATGCCATAGATGTTGTTTGGCTGCGTTGCTCCGCAAGCCAGCTTCACCACAGCCATGTGTTCACAGTAGGAGTGGGCCACCACTCGACTGCAGTACCTCAGTCTTGCCAGCAAGCAGGTGAGTGGGGTCATGAGTCCCAAGCCACGAAGCACAGCTGCAGCCCCCAGCTTGCCTACAGACTCTGGGGAGAGCAACAACCCATAGTGCAGAGGCCGGCAGATGGCTAAGTAGCAGTCAAAGGCCATTGCTAGCAGTATACCAGATTCTACAGCTGAGAAGCCATGGATAAAGAACATCTGGGCAGCACAGGCCCCAAAGGTGATCTCAGCATCCTTTGCCCAAAAAAGTGCAAGGAGCTTGGGCACAGTGGAGGTGCAGAGGACCAGGTCAATGGTAGAGAGCATGCAGAGGAACAGGTACATGGACTGGTGCAATACAGGCTCTGAATATACCACTAGCAGCACCACCATGTTTCCCAGCACTGCCAAGGCATACATGGAGCAGAAGGGAAAAACAATCCAAAAGTGGGATGCCTCCAGGCCTGGAATTCCCATGAGCAGAAAGGAGGTTGGGTTCTGATGGCTATGGTTTGTGAGTTTCATGGCCAGGTAAGGTGGGTAGAGAAGATCTCACTGCCTTGCTCTGAGTCCTAGGAATCCCTGAGAGATGAAGCAACTGGGATTCATCTTTATGCTGTGGCTGAACAGCAGCAGGAAATATTTGCATTAGACTTCGTGGAAAGCATCCAGAATGGGAAGATAGTAGGGCACTGGGAAATAATGCAAGGCAGGAGGTGGGTTACTAGCTTCAGGGTTCAAAGAAGCCCTTCACACTTCTCTCTGATTCAATGATGTCTAGGCTGTGGGCGCTGGGCAAGTGGCATGGCTGTAGAAACTTCTCTATGGTGACAGGCTCTAGCAGAGAATTTTGCAGCTTTCTTCTACCTGTGAGCCCTCTTTTGCCTATACTCTGAATTTTTTTATTTGGATTCATCTGCCTGTGTGACAATATAAGAGTAATATTAATGATAAAAAGTCAGGCAGATTGGATGGAAGATTCAAATGTGGTTACTTTTCAAGATTGAAAGATCAGATCTGAAGGGAATTGATAGGAAGGAGAAGAGATCTTGGGCGGATTTTTCAAGCCATTGAGCATGTAATAACCCATAGATGAGGCTCAGAACCTAGGTTCTGACCAGGAACAGCAAAACAGAGGTGAGAGGCTGAGTCTCTGGTAGTCTGATACAGGCATAAGATTGTCTGGCTTATGTTTAGTACAAGGATCCTGTACTTGCCTCAAGTGTCCTGTACGGATGCTGGTAGAAACAGCTGTGATCATGCTGAATTGGTCAGTGGTAGGGATCAGGCTAATTTGGCTATAAAAATAATCTGTTAAGGTCATTGAGAAATGATTGAATACAAAGCATTTTCTCTCATTAAAATCAAAAGTACATAAAAGAAAGAGGTAAGAAGTAAATTTTAGTAGTTGGGAACATGGAATCATTCCCTAAAAGCAAAAATGGAGACCCAGGTTTGACCAAATGATAGTACTGTACCTCCATACATCTCCCCATATCTCCTATTACCCTCAAACACCCTTCTGATCTTCCCTCACCTACATTTTGAAATATATTTTTATCTCATTTTTTTTCTTATCTAACGAGGTAGTAATTGGGAATTGGAGAGAAAGGAAAGATTAAAAAAAGACAGGAAGGGGACAGTAGAGGGAGAGGTGGTGAGATAAAAAAAGATGAGAACAAGAACCAGAAATAGACATAGGAGAGAGTAGAAAGAAAAGTACCTCTATCAAAAGAAAAGAACTTCTAATATAATTGTATGTGACTGTGTTCCAATTGCTAATTGAAACAGATAGTGGAACCAATTTTACCGTATAGTGATGCTCATCTGTATTCCTAATCTTAAAATGCAATGCTCCTTGCAATCTTTAGCATCAGCTACCCATACCCAGAGATCATAGGAAACTGCTTTGGGGAAAGAGGTAGGAGCAGGAAAGAAGAGGGTAAAGTCTTCTAATGTGATCTGCAGGAAAGAACTGTGGTCCATGTGTCTTTGTAGTAGAATAATTTATAATCCTTTGGGTATATACCCAGTAGTGGGATGGCTGGGTCATATGGTACATCTAGTTCTAGATCCTTGAGGAATTGCCATACTGTTTTCCATAATGGTTGAACTAGTTTACAATCCCACCAACAGTGTAAAAGTGTTCCTATTTCTCCACATCCTCTCCAACACCTGTTGTTTCCTGACTTCTTAATGATTGCCATTCTAACTGGTGTGAGATGGTATCTCATTGTGGTTTTGATTTGCATTTCTCTGATGGC
>NW_016811643.1:2755419-2776261 GCF_001698545.2 Rhinopithecus bieti
AAAAAAAAAAAAAAAAAAAAAAAAAAAAAAAAAAAAAAAAAAAAAAAAAAAAGAACTGTGGTCCAGGATGCCTCCTTTCCATCCCAATGTCAACTGTGGCTGTCACTCTCATATTGAGCGAATCATCTTGTTCCTTTCTGTCTTGTCATCCCTTCATGCATTTCCCATTTTTCTCTTCTATGATATCTCCCTGAATTTCCACCATCCAGCCTGGGCCCAAGCAAGCCTAGAAGAGATTTTAGCCTTCATGGTAGCTGAAAGGTCTGAGATAGAGAAATCAGAGTGTGAAGGACCTTGTGAAATGATGCATGTAAAACTGTTCCATTTGATGGGACCACAGTGTTTGGCTGGGCATGTGATTTTGTGTATCTATATATGTTATTGTGCAAGATGCATGAGTAAGGCTGTACTCAGAAGACACAGGGACACACATTTATGTGAGACATTGTTTTTGCAGTGTCCATGCTTCAGTACCCTTTGTGGAGAAAATTGAGAGCTGAATAATCCAGTCATGAATGAGATGGTCCTACTTTCTTTCCCTCCCTTCTTTTCTTCTTTCATCTCAGTCTTTTAATGATTGAAACATATTTTCTCAGGCCTTAAACTGCTACTCAAAAAACTTTTGCTCCAGCCTTGATCTGGAACTACACAGCGTAATGACCACAAGTTCCCATAGTCTCACCCCATTTGCACAGAGGGGGAATACGAAGTTGGAAGAGCATATGTTGAGTATAATATTCCTGGATTTTAGGAAAGAGGTCAAGGTTGAAGTGAGAGCCTTGGGTAGTCCTCACTTCTTTACTCTCCTACTAATATTTGAGTTAGACCTCATGAAAAACACTCAGGATGAGATTTTAGGGCACTGGGAAAGTATGCAAGGCAGAAGATGGGTTATCATCACCGTGTTCAAAGGAGCCTTTGCCACTTTAGTCTGATTCAGTGATGTCTAGGATGGGAGTGGGTGTCGTGGCTGCAGAGCCCTCTCCATGGTGAATGGCTAGAAACTCTTAAAGCTTTCTACTCTCTGCCCATGAACCCTTTTCTGCCTATACTCTAGTGTTATTTTCCTCTGTTTCATCTGCTTACTGAGATCAGGCAAGGAAGCCTCCCTGCCTCCTCCAGATAGCTCTCCAGAATAACTCTCCTTAATGCCCCTCATTCCCCTGCTTTGTTCTGAATTATTTTAGCACTTGATATAAGAAAGGCCTTACCTAAAATATATAAGAATAGGAGTTCGAATGCCAGGAACAAGGCTGTCTCGTGAGGAACGGAGCAAGTTCTTTATCTTGGAGGTGCTCATGAGCATCTGGAAGTTTCCAATCCAGAATTTAGCACTCATTCATGGGTGCCCAAGGGCAGCCACATTCAAATCTCAGCTTTACAACTCACCAGCTGTGTGATCTTGGTCAAGCCACCTAAACACTCTTAAACTGTTTCCCTATCTGTGTAACCTGGAGAGGTTGATTCCTACTTCATAGGCTACTACAGTGATTACTAGGGGAGACAGTTACCTGAAGAGCCAATTAAACTACACGGCCACAAAACAGTGGTCAAAAGTGTGATTCATTTGTAAGTCCTTTTAATCTGAAGTAGAGACAACCTTAGTGAAAAAATTACCTTAGTGGCAGTCATGTCTTTGTTCAACCGGATAGTAGGCACACTGAGAAGACCAGACAGAGAGACAAACTTACCAGGTCTGAGGCAGGATGTGATAGTGGGATCTGGTCCTACAGGCGTTACAGTGTAGGAAGCAAAAGAACTGGGGTATTTATCCTATTATTAGCACCCTACATGAGAATAGCAATTCCCTGGGGGATAAAGATGCTAAAAAGACCCCTGGGATGCTGGAAAGAGGCAACAAATTGAAAGCTGGAAAAATACAGGCCCTGATGGGAGAGGGAAGGATAGGATAGCAGAGAAGATCTATCCTGAGAGTTCAATGTGGGTAGGTGGGGAAGGTGGAAAGGTCCTTGAGCATAGTCTTAACAGTTTTTTTTGGCATAGAAACATATTTTAGAATGTTTTACTAATTTTGTTTTTTCTCCTGGTCCCCTCCCTCCATCTAAAACAAGCTTGTCCAACCTGTAGACCAATGCAAATTTGTAAACTTTCTTAAAACATTATGAATTATTCTGTGACTTTTTTTTAGTTCATTAGCTATCATCAGTGTTAGTGTATTTTATGTGTGGCCTAAGACAACTTCCAGTATGGCCCAGCCAAAATATTGAACATTCCTGATAAAATGTTTGCTTCCTGGTGTTTATTTAGGAAACACTATTTTTTTTGAACACTAGTTCTTCATATGTAAAGTAGGGAAGCAGTGAAGATTAAATTAGATGATATATACAAAACATTTATCATTTTGCCTGGTCTCTGCTAAGCCCTCAATACAAAGTATTTATCTTATTTTATCAAATGTAACAATCACTGAGCATCTATTATATGTGAAGGATTATGTTAGATTTTAAGGCATAGGGTTGAAGGATCATGCCCCTGTTCTCAAGGAGGTCACAGTCTGGATTGAAGGATGTACAGACATTAAAATCAATTAAAATTCAATGGAACATATATAGACTTTAAAAACCAGAGGCTCTTTTGGCAGGGGAGGGATCCACTATCAAGAACTCGTCAAGGATTTAGGGTTTAGAAGGGTAAAGTGGGCTTGAAGGGAGGAATACACCAGGAAGAGGAAACAGCATGCATAAAACCTAGAAGGCAAGGGACATTGGGCATTTTCTGAGGACCACTGAAGCCTAATTCAAAGCCAATGTGTTCATGATTATTTTCTGACACCCTGTGTGTGTCCTTTCTCTCTATTACCCACACAGCATCTTATCAAATGCTATTTGTGGGATAGAGTTCACTCTTAGGTAAGTTAAGTAACAGCTCTTAGCCTCTTGTTCTCCATTTTAAAAAATGGGGAAGGTTGACATGAGATAGCACATATACAAGTTTTAGTAAAGTGCCTAGAACCTGGTAAATCATCAGTAGATTCCTACACAATAGACTTTGTGAAGGCAGAGACCAGGATGAATTTCTGTCTCTCTGTTGGCATTTAAAAGAAGATTGTGATGATGTTAGGTAACGGCGGATGACTCTCAAAAGAACAGACTGGATTCTAATCAAATGTCGTCTGGGCAGACATGAAACTTGATTTCGGACAATAAGTCAACAAAGACACATTGATGGCTTATGTATCTGCTATTGTCCTGGAGGTATAAAAGTCTGGAAATACTCCTGCTTTTAAGGAGCTTTAAATGCAGATGGTGAAGGGAAGACCTAGTGGGGGAAGACATGGCCCAGATGATGAAGAGGAAGGTGCAGGCTTTATTCTCCAAACATATAGGTTCCCTGGGAGCTCACAGAGAAATGACACTTCAAATATGAAAAGTTTTGGGGATCCCGAGTTTTGGTCATTCTCCTATTTGGTTCTTCAGGGACTCAACTGATTCTAAAGTGGCAAAACAGATGCATGAAATGATTCCAATTTTCTGCCAGCTCCACGATGATCAGAGCCAAGCCTCAGCTCTACATTATTTTTATGGGTCTCAGGGACAGTCATAGATGTTTAGCATTAACTTAGGATACTATGGGGGCACATTTTATTCAGTCAACAACAACTATTCTATACAATATTATTGAGCACCCACCATGTGTCAGTATTTCTCTAAGTACTACTAGGAATGCCATATTGAACAAGGAAGACAAAGTTCTTGTTTCATGGAACATCTATGCTAATAGGAGATATTTGCTTTTCAAAATCAATACATGACAAATAGATATTGAAAAGTTCCGTGAAATTAGAATGGCTATTATCAACATGATGAAAGACAAGTGCTGGAGAGCATGTGAAGAAAAGAGAATCCTTGCACACGGTTGGTAGGAATGTAAAGTAGTACAGCCTTCATGGGAAATAGTATAAAGTTTCCTCAAAGAGTTAAAAATAGAACTACCTGTATGATCCAGCAACTCCAGAACTGGTTATATGTCTAAAACAATGTTAAAGAGATACCTACACTGATGTTCATTGCAGCATTAAATTGCTGTGAAGTTAGAATGGCTATTATTAAAATGATGTAAGATAACAAGCATTGGAGATGGTATGGAGAAATTGCACATGGTTAGCAGGAATGTAAATTAGTATAGCTATTATGGAAAACAGTATGAAGTTTCCTCAAAAAGTTAAAAATAGAACTACCAAAACTTAAAAATAGAGCTACCATATGATCTAGCAATCCCAGTACTGGATATATATCTGAAGGAATATGTTGAGATACCTATACTCCAATGTTCACTGCAGCAGTACTCGTAATAGCCAAGATATGGAATCAGTCTAAGTGTCCATCAATGGATGAATGGATAAAGAAAATGTGACACACACACACACACACACACACACACACACAATGGAATACTATTCTGCATTAAAAAAGGAGGAAATTCTGTCATTTGAGAACATATATAAATCTGGAGTTCATTATGTGAAGTGAAATAAGCCAGGCACAAAAAGAGAAATATTGCATGATCTTACTTAAATGTGAAATCTAAAAAAGTTGAACATAGAAGTAGAGAAAATAGAATGGTAGTTCCCAGGGTGTGGGGGTGTCAGTATTGATGAAATGTTGATTGGAGGAGACAAAATTTCAGTTAAAAGAAATAAATTTAAGAGACCTATTGTATAAGATGGGAACTACAGTTAATAACAACATATTATATTCTTGAAACTTATGAAGAGAGTAGATTTTAACTGTTCTCACCAAAAAGAAAAAAAAAAAGGAAAAGTATATGAGGTAATATATGTTAATTAGCTTGATTTAGCCATTCTACAATGTATACACATTTAAAAACTCCATGTTGTACACGATAAATATATACAATTTGTTAATGAAAAATAAATTTTAAAAGTGCTGTGGGTAAAAACAGGATAATAAGACAGAAAATGACATGGGGCACAATTTTAGACAAGGTGGTCATGATAGGCCTTTCTGAGAAGGTGACATTTGGTAGAAATCTTGATGAAACAAGTGAACAAAGCATGCAGCTATGTGGAAGACAGTGCTCCAGGCAAAAGAACAGACATACGGGCCTTGATGTCTGGAATGTGTTTGGTGAATTTGGGGACAGTATCAGGCTAGTTGCTGGACTGGAGTGACTAAGAGGAGACGGTAGGAGAGGTAGCAAAAGTCCAGAGACCAAAGGGTATTTATTAAACATGGTGAAGACTGAATTTTGTTTGATCTGTGGTGGAAAGCTATTAAAAGCTTTTGAACAGGGTTCTGTTGTACTATGACTTAAACTTTAAAATACCTACTCTGGGTTCGATGTAAGGGGCAAGGATAGAGTTGTTATTGTTACAAAAGTTATTGTTATAGCCAACACAGGAAATGATTGTGCCTTAGACCAGAATGGCAGCAGGGAGGCAATGAGAAGTGATTACACTTGGGATATACTTTGAAGGTCCAGTTGATAGGATTTGTTGGTAGATTCATTCAACGTGGGGTTATGAGAATATGATGGGCTTCAAGGAAGGCTCCAGTCTGAGAAGCTGAGTAAAGAGAAGGGCTTCAATGCAACGGGAAACATGAAGAGAAAAGCAGGTTTACAGGGTTGGAGAGAGAGAGGAATCAGAGTTCTGTTTTGGACATGTAGTTGGACATGTATATTAGATAAGAATAGATGTTAGAAAAGAAAATAATTGCCATTGCTTTTGGTGTTTTAGTCATGAAGTCCTTGCCCATGCCTATGTCCTGAATGGTGTTGCCTAGGTTTTCTTCTAGGCTTTTAATGGTTTTAGGTCTAACATTTAAGTCTCTAATCCATCTTGAATTAATCTTTGTATAAGGTGTAAGGAAGGGATCCAGTTTCAGCTTTCTACTTATGGCTAGCCAGTTTTCCCAGCGCCATTTATGAAATAGGGAATCGTTTCCCCATTTCTTGTTTTGTCAGGTTTGTCAAAGATCAGATGGTTGTAGATGTGTGGTATTATTTCTGAGGGCTCTGTTTTGTTCCATTGGTCTATATCTCTGTTTCGGTAACAGTACCATGCTGTTTGGGTTACTGCAGCCTTGTAGTATAGCTTGAAGTCAGGTAGCATGATGCCTCCAGCTTTGTCCTTTTGGCTTAGGATGGTCTTGGCAATGTGGGCTCTTTTTTGGTTCCATATGAAGTTTAAAGTAGTTTTTTCCAATTGTCTGAAGAAGTCACTGGTAGCTTGATGGCAATGGCATTGAATCTATAAATTACCTTGGGCAGTATGGCCATTTTTATGATATTGATTCTTCCTATCCATGAACATGGTATGTTCTTCCATTTGTTTGTGTCCTCTTTTACTTTGTTGAGCAGTGGTTTGTAGTTCTCCTTGAAGAGGTCCTTCATATCCCTAGTAAGTTGGATTCCTAGGTATTTTATTCCCTTTGAAGCAATTGTGAATGGGAGCTCACTCATGATTTGGCTGTTTGTCTGTCATTGGTGTATAGGAATGCTTGTGATTTTTTCATATTGATTTTGTATCCTGAGACTTTGCTGAAGTTGCTTATCAGCTTCATGAGATTTTGGGCTGAGACGATGGGGTTTTCTAAATGTACAATCATGTCATCTTCAAACAGGGGAATCTAATTAAACTAAAGAGCTTCTGCACAGCAAAAGAAACTACCATCAGAGTGAACAGGCAACCTACAGAATGGGAGAAAAGTTTTTACAATCCACCCATCTGACAAAGGGCTAATATCCATAAGCTACAAAGAACTTAAACAAATTTACAAGAAAAAATCAAACAACCCCATCAAAAAGTGGGCAAAGGATATGAACAGACACTTTTCAAAATAAGACATTTATGCAGCCAACAGACACAGGAAAAAATGCTCATCATCACTGGCCAGAGAAATGCAAATCAATACCACAATGAGACACCATCTCACACCAGTTAGAATGGCAATCATTAAAAGGCAGGAAACAACAGGTGCTGGAGAGTATGTGGACAAATAGGAATGCTTTTACACTGCTGGTGGAACTATAAACTAGTTCAACCATTGTGGAAGACAGTGTGGCGATTCCTCAAGGATCTAGTACTAGAAATACTATTTGACCCAGCTATCCCATTACCGGGTATATACCCAAAGGATCATAAATTATACTGCTAGAAAGACACATGCACACATATGTTAATTGTGGCACTATTCACAATAGCAAAGACTTGCAACCAACCCCAATGTCCATCAATGATAGACTGGATTAAGAAAATGTGGCACAGGCCGGGCGCGGTGGCTCAAGTCTGTAATCCCAGCACTTTGGGAGGCCGAGACGGGCGGATCACGAGGTCAGGAGATCGAGACCATCCTGGCTAGCACGGTGAAACCCCGTCTCTACTAAAAAAATACAAAAAAATTAGCCGGGCGAGGTGGCGGGCGCCTGTAGTCCCAGCTACTCCGGAGGCTGAGGCAGGAGAATGGCGTGAACCTGGGAGGCGGAGCTTGCAGTGAGCTGAGATCTGGCCACAGCACTCCAGCCTGGGCAGCAGAGCGAGACTCCGTCTCAAAAAAAAAAAAAAAAAGAAAATGTGGCACATATGCATCATGGAATACTATGCAGCCATAAAAAAGGATGACTTCACGTCTTTTGGAGGGACATGGATGAAGCTGGAAACCATTCTGAACAAACAATCACAAGGACAGAAAACCAAACACCGCCTGTTCTCACTCACAGGTGGGAATTGAACCATGAGAACACTTGGACACAGAGTGGGAAACCTCACACACTGGGGCCTGTCGTGGGGTTGGGGGAGGGGGGAGGGATAGGATTAGAAGATATGCCTAATGTAAATGATAAGTTAATGGGTGCAGCACACCAACATGGCACATGTATACATATGTAACAAACCTGCACGTTGTGCACATGTACCCTAGAACTTAAAGTATATTTAAGAAAAAAAGAAAGAAAGCCTGGAGTGGGCCTGAGAGCCTGTGAATTCCTCCCAGGTAATGCTGCTGATGCAGGACCACACTTTCAGTGTTTTAAAGAAAAAATTAAATAAAACAGGCATGCCATTCAAAAAAAAAAAAAAAAAAAGAGAAAATAATTTACCAGTTTGAAGTTCAAGGGAGATATCTGAGTTGAAGATACAGAGTTGGGAGTTATCAAAGAGTAGATAGTTAAAACCATGAAAAATGAAAATGCCTACAAGTTGGTGTACAAAGAGAAGAGATTCAAAGGAAAGGAAAAAAAGAACTAGCCAGCAGAAGACAACACCAATGAAGGAGAAAGAAAACCTACAAGATAATGTTGTTCAGGAAACCAGGAACGGGGAAGTGCTCAACTGCTGAATGCTATTTTGTAAAATGGGGTTGGGTAAAACGAGGGTGCAAAGCCATAAGGATGATACAATGGACTTTGGGGACTTGGGGAGAAGAGTGGGAGGAGGCGAGGGATAAAAGACAACAAATATGGTGCAATGTAGACTGCTCGGGTGATGGGTACACCAGGTTCTCACAAATCTCCACTAAAGAACTTACTCACATAGCCAAATACCACCTGTACCCCAATAACTTGTGGAAAAACCAAAAGAATTCATTATTTGTGTTTTCAAACAAGTGGTGCTGGGAAAACTGGATATCCACATGCAAAAGACTGAAATTGGACTTTTACCATATACAAAAATTAAATCAAATGGATCAAAGATGGAATATAAGATCTAAAATCATAAAACTCATACAAGAAAACGTAAGTGAAAAGCTTCAGGACTTTGGATTTGGCAATGTTTTCTTGGTTATAGCACCAAAAGTATAGGTCTCAAAAGAAAAATAAATTGGACTTCATCAAAACTAAAAACTTCTGTTCATGAAGGGACTATCAAGAGAGTAGAAAGGCAACCTACAACATAGGAGAATGTGTGCAAAGCATACGTCTAATAAGGTATTACTATCCAGAATATATAATAGATATCCAGAATATATAATACCCCCTCCCCCACTAAATAATCCAATTCAAAAATGGGCAAAGGACTTGAATAACATTTTTTCTGAAGATATACAAATGGCCATTAAGAAAAGAGGTCTAACATCAGTAATCATTAGGGAAATACAAATTGAAACACACTGAGATATCCATCCTACTGGGTGTGAAATACTATGATCAAAATCCAGAAAATAGTGTTAATGAGGAAGTGGTAAGGTTGGAACCATGTGTACTGGTGTTGGGAATGCAAAATAGTGTAGCCACTATGGAAAATGGTATATGGTTGTTTCTCAAAATAATTAACTATATAATTACTTCAATCTTTCCCTAACACAGCCTGGTATCTTCCACAATGACCGTTCCTAATATAAGCTTGTGAACTTCAAGTCCAGATCACCATCTCTATGTAGTCTGTGCCTGCTAAACTTAATTCAGACTTTCACAATGCAAGCCCTGTGTAGAAGTCCACCTCAACCCAATATATTCTGGACACTCCAGGTGTGAGAGGCAAGTCCTTGTCTCTGAGGGACAAGAGTTAGGATAACTGATGGAAGACTTGTGTGTCTCTGTGGGAAGAAAGGGAATGTGACCAGAATACAGTCTCAGTAGGAGCTATAGGGCTCCCATCTAGAGTTATTTCAGGTTGAAGGACTTAGAGGCTACTGCAAAAACCAACTTCCTTTCTCAGGACCATGGCAGAAGAATAGCAAGCTCTAAGAGCAGTGATTAGAGGACATATTGATATGTTGGTATTATTCATGGTTAATAATTGAGCAATAATAACATTGAGAGTTATTCCTTAATGATCTCATTGGATCACCCCACCCAGTGAGGTGGGAAAGACTGGGATTACTGTCCCCACAACAAGAAACAATACAAAGAACAGAGAGGTTAAGTGCCTTGTCAAGTTCACAAGCTGAGACAAACCTAGATCTGTCACCTATTACCTTAACTCACAGTTCTGTCTGCAAACAAAAACATCCAAACTCCAAATAAAACAAAGAATAGATAACCTTGACCAAGTTATGCCTGAACTCCACTTTTCTGAGTCACAGCTGGAAAGCATACCCATAAGACAGCTGCTTGTGAACTGCAGGGAAGGAAGGGGAGAGTGGAGAAGGGCACACTGATTACTGAAGTCATACTCCATCCTGCCTCGAGGGAGAGGCATGATCGAATACCACAGAATGGTGAGGGAGTAGGGCCTGTAGGAAGACCAGAGCCTGAAGCAGAGAAGACTCCTAGAGTTGGCCCCAGAGAAGAGACTAGGCTCATCATGGGGCCCTTTCAGGGTATTCCTCAGAGACAAGGCCTGTTTCCTTTTTCTTTTGGGAAAAGAGTAGCTGATTATGAGGATAGAGCCAGACCCTCCCTTTCCAACTCTCTTTCCCAACCCTTCTCTCTCTAAGAGAGGAAACCTGCACCAGTTTTTCCTAAAGCACATGGAAAATGAATTGAGCTTCCTGCTGAGGGGTGAGCACAAATTAGGGCAATGGTGGAAGGGGAAGGCCGGGCAGATAGAGGGCACTGTAAGACAGCTGACACAGATGGGACCAGGGGCAAGATGACTAGGGAGGGGTGCCTGTGCTGGAATCAAGTGGCTTCCGGGGCTGGAGCTAGGTACTTGTGTGCACAGGTCAAGTCAAGGGCATATGAGCTGGGGAGCAGCGAAAACAGGGAACAACCAGGATAATGGCAGAAATCAGACTGAAAATAATAATCACTACAGGGAAAATCCAAAGGCAGAGCAGAGACCTGATGGGAGAAGAGTGTTTAATATTTGAGGGGAATAGCCTAGGTCAGGAAGCTGAGCCATGGAGTGCACAGAGCAGAATCCAGCTCTCGCAGACATCTTATGCTCAGACAACCTATCTTCATCTCAGGCATTAGCTTATCTCCCGATTCTCTTCTCTAATTCTCATCCCTGTATATGTCTAACAGGAGAGCTCTCAATCCTCCTCAAAATACTGCTTCTGCAAACTCCAGATCCTCCATGTCATCATTATGAGAGGAAATACTTTCCTGCCTCTCAGGCATGCACTCCTTTTTGTGTTGTGCATTAGGGACCTCCTCCAGAAAACCTTAGCATTCAGCTAAGGCCCAGACCATGTTAGTCACTTCCCTCCTACTGCACATTCAGGCCCAACCTAAGTCATAGCTGCTATAATAGTCCAGGATAAAAATGAAGAGGCTGAAATAAGGAGGTGGGAAGGACAGGTCAGGTAACTTTACTTAAAGTTTTCAGCAACAACCAGTTATATCTTTGCAGCATAGTCTTATAGTAGTCTTATAGACCATGGGTCCCCAACCCCTGTGCCACAGACTGGTACTAGTCCATGGCCTCTTAGGAACTGGGATGCACAGCAGGAGGTGAGCAGTAGGTGAAGAGAGCATTATTGCCTGAGCTCTGCCTTCTGTCAGATCAGCCGGGGCATTAGATTCTCATAGGAGCAAAAACCTGCTGTGAACTACACATGCAAGGGATGTAGGTTGTGCACTCCTTATGAGAACCTGATGCATGGAGTAGGGGTGAGGAGATGTGAAATTTAGTACTACATATGCTGCTTATTTCCTCCATGACCATTTGGGGACTCAGTTTCCCAAAATCATCATTCTAAGGTCCTCTCAGGATACAGGTGTGGCCTGCCACATAGATAACAGCCCTGATTGAATACTGTGTAGGTATGGAGCCCCCATGCACTCTTGGGGGAGACAAAGTCTTCCTTTTGTTGTTTGCCGACATCTTGGCTATGAAGGCAGGAAACAAACATAAGGCGACGTGTAAGGACTGGGCAAAGCACTCATGCCAAGCAGGTTCAAGGGTGTTGGGCAGAAGACCAGATAAGCAGAGTCAGATGGTGAATGGAATTAGAGGTACATTTGAATGGACACTGGAAAGAGGGAAGGTTGATGGATTCTCGGGCATTTTAAAACAGAATAGGCAAGCTGTGGGATTGAGGACAAATAAATGGGAGGGCCAGGTGTGGGCAGCAGGAGCACAGTGGGAATAAGGGAGATGAGGCCACTCAGGCAGCAGAGAGCCCTGTTTGGAATTGCAGCATATTTGCTTAGGGTAAGGGTGACAGCATGTATAAGAGGACATTCTTTTATTTATTCAAGAAATAGTTAGCAAGTGCCTATATGGGATATAGTTGTGGTAAAGACATAAAAGAGTCCTTTCATCATGGGGCTTCCATGCATCCATCTCAAAGCTAAGTCCTGCAGAAAATGCACAGATATATGTTAGACTTTGAGGCAGAGTTTCTAATAAGCCTTTATTCTGACCTAGGTAACAAAAAGGGATGGGAAATTTCTTTTTTTTTTTTTTTTTTTTTGAGACGGAGTCTCGCTCTGTCGCCCAGGCTGGAGTGCAGTGGCCGGATCTCAGCTCACTGCAAGCTCCGCCTCCTGGGTTTACGCCATTCTCCTGCCTCAGCCTCCCGAGTAGCTGGGACTACAGGCGCCCGCCACCTCACCCGGCTGGGATGGGAAATTTCATAGAATTTCCATCTGTGGAGGTAAGTCTCGGTTTGGATCATAGGGTGGTATATTATGCAGTGGGAAGGAAGGAGTAAGTTTCTCCAGGAAGGGAATCATTCATGCATTCATTTAAAATAGCACTTTTCTTTTCCTAGTACTGTTCTTTATGGACACAAAAGCGGGAACAACAGACACTGGGGCCTATCTGGAGGTGGAGGGTGGAAGGAGGGAGAAGAGCAGAAAAAATAACTATTGCGTATTAGGTTTAGTACCTGAGTGATGGAATAATCTGTATAACAAGCCCCCATGACACACATTTACCTCTATAACACCTACACATGTACCCTTGAACCTAAAATAAAAGTTTAAAAAGGTTAAAACAAAAGGCACTTATTGAGTAACAACCATGTTCAGTAAAGTCTGAATATAGAAATGAATAAAGTCACAGCCTTTGTACTTAAAGAATTCATGGCCTGATGAATTGATAGATACACGCAAAGGTAACATAGATGGTAGGTAACATAGATGGTACCCTCATTGTGGAATTTGATTCAACGCGTTAGTGAATCTTCATTGAAATGACTGGGAACATCTTCCTGGAAGAATCTGAAAAGACTTCACCAAAAAGGTGGCAGGATCTTGATTAGGTATGAAAGGAGGCAGAGGAAAGAATTCCAGATAAATAGTATGAGCTACAAACATTACCCTTTCAGGAAATGGCGGATAACCCAGTGTGGTTTAAACTAGGATGAATATTTCGGGGACTAAAAGGAGTAAGGCCAACAATTTAGGCAGGAATAGGTTTTCAGAAGTGTTTCGTGATTTTTATTTTTCTTGTAGCAATCCCATAAGTGGTTTTCAGCAGGGAAGTGTTAGGTTGGCGCAAAAGCAATTGTGTTTTCTGCATAAAAAGTAATGGCGAAAACCGCAATTACTTTTGCACCAAACTAATAAACTACGTGGTCTGTCACACGGTGACAGATGAGCAGGGGTAGAAAACTAATGAAGTTTTTATACTGACAGGAAAGAGATGATGATATGTCAATTATGGAAGGCACAGGGCATGGAGAGAAGAACAGTATGAGACAATTCAGGGGCAGCATCAAGGGCCACTATCACTGACTGAGAAAGAACTCTGTGAGCTCCAGCATTTGTGGAAGGCCATATGCCTGGAGAATAATGAAGGGAGAAGTGGAAGAGATGAGCCTGAAAAGTGAGTAGTGACCAGACCATGCAGGATCTTGTAAGCCAGAGTTAGAATGTGCATGCCATCCTAAGTACAATGGTAGCCCATGAAGGCTTTAGTGAAGGCCTCACATGATAGAACTTGCTTTCTTAAATGGCCTTTTTGGTTGCAGTACAGAGAATGAATTATTTTAGAGGGTACAAGATTCCATACCACTGAGAAGAGTTAGGAGACTCTTGTAGTCCAGATGAAAGATGATGGTGACCTAAATAAGAGTGCTTGGCAAGGCACACAAAAAAGAGTAGGGACTGGAATATATTATAGGTTGATCACACTTGCCTTTTGAAATTGGATATACAGAATGAGGAAGGGGACTGAATCAAGGATTACCCCCTGGGTTTCTGACCTAGCTATGGGATGGATGGTAATAATACATACTAAGATGGGCAAGTCATGGAGAGGAAAGAGTTTGTGGAGAGAGATTTCTGTTTTGGCCCTATTTCATTTGAGATGCCTGTGAGACCTCGAAGTGGAGCTATCCAGTGGGAAGTAGGATATGCTAGTCGGGAACTCAGAGTAGAAGTTATACATTTGAGCATTCCCTGAATATTGGTTTCTCTTGGCATTTTTACCACCTAAGAGAGCACCTAGAGAAGTATGAGAATAAAAGGGGAACAAAAAGAGAAGAAAAAAGAAGGGGGGGGGAATAAATAAGCAATGATAAGATCATATAAGGGGAGTAGAGGAGATGAGGAAGTAGAGAATGAATTACTCAACCTTTTCAACAAATGTTGCTGTGAGGGAAAACAGTTGAGGGGTGTTAGATGAAGGGAGATATAAGGCCAAGGAATGCAGGATTGTGCTGATGTCAAGAAAAACATTTTTAAAAAAGGGGCAGATCTGAGTGGGAGGGGGAATATTGTAATGACAAATAACAGTTTTACAATGCTTTACAGTTTACAGGGACTCTTCTCATGATTTTATCTTTCCTCACAATGAAGCAGTAAAGTTGTCATAGAAGATATGGTTATGCCTTCATCTATAGGTGAGGAACCTAAATCTTCAAAAATTTTAGTGATTAATAATAGTTTCTATTGGTAGGCTGATGGTTCAATCATTACTTAAACCCAAGTCTTCAGATTCTAATTTTTTTCCTATATCATGGTAATGAGTTTGAGTTATATTTCTGTTAAGTTGAATATGCTGGATTTATACTTCTTAGGAAGCAATGAGGTAGAAGCAGAAGAGTGTAGTGATTTAAGACATTGGATTGGGAGGCAGCAAACCAGAGTTCTCAAAGCTCAAGTTTCATCTTTGACGTTTTCCAACTTTTCTGATTGTTAGTGACTTAATCTTTTGTTTTCTCAATTCATAAGTGTCCACATTTACTAAGCACTCTGTTTCAGATTTGTGCTAAGTGTTTTAAAAGATCTCAAAATCCTCAAAGGAAAGTTTTTAGGCAGGAACTGAAAAAAAATGTGGCACAGATCAAAAATATTGGAAGGAAATGTTTAAACATTTTCAAGGGAAATGACAACAAAAGGTGGAAAAAGAATATAAGGAGCCCAGATGGAAAAATAGTGTGAAGGGAATAGGTCAGTCTTGCAAAAGGTGAGTGTGGGGCATCTCTTCTTCTGAATGTCGTGAAGGCCAGGAAGGAAGAAGCATGTAGAGATGAAGGTTAAACTGCAGTTAGGCGAAAGAGAACAACAAAAGGGCTTCTTGTGTTCTCAAGTTACCTGGAGGTAGGGCTTTAGTTGGAGGGATACCTGAGTATCAAATAAGGACCTATGAAACCCCCGCTAGCAAAAAAATCTAAAGAACTTGTAGGGAAGTAAATTATTAGAAAGTGCTAACTACATTTATTTTTCATATGACCAAGATTGACATTTCAGGGGAGAAACTCTTTCATAATTGGGAGTGTGGGCAATAGGAAGACAGTGATGGTAAATGTTTATGGGTATAATTTTAATTAAGCAGCAATCTATATTCCTTACAAAGTTGCTTTTGGCCACATGCAGACCACAAAAGGCTCTTCCTCCACTTGATTTCTCAATAAGGCTGCTTTGTAATACTAGCTTTATTGGAATTAAATGTCCTGAGCTCCCAGTGATTTTATAAGCACGTTAAGGGCAAGGATCATGCATAATATTTCATGATACATATGATTATTTTCTAATTTCTTTTAATGTCTAAAAATGGGGATAAGAGCTAATCTTCTCACAGGAATGATCAGAGCTTGAATGTGAGCATTGTAATTCTGCTGATATTGAATATTGTCTGGAAGGGCCCTCTGGAAGGAGATAAGGAGGAAGAGAATTCCCAGGAGCCATGTCAGCCTCCAATATCACCTCAACACATCCAGCTGCCTTCTTGTTGATGGGGATTCCAGGCCTGGAGCACCTGCACATCTGGATCTCCATCCCCTTCTGCTCAGTGTATACACTGGCCCTGCTTGAAAACTGCACCCTTCTTCTCATCATTCAGGCTGATGCAGCCCTCCATGAGCCCATGTACCACTTTCTGGCCATGTTAGCAGCCATCGACCTGGTCCTTCCTCCTCAACACTCCCCAAAATGCTTGCCATATTCTGGTTCAGGGATCGGGAGATCAACTTCTTTGCCTGTCTGGCCCAGATGTTCTTTCTACACTCCTTCTCCATCATGGAGTCAGCAGTGCTGCTGGCCATGGCCTTTGACCACTATGTGGCTATCTGCAAGCCACTGCACTACACCACGGTCCTGACTGGGTCCCTCATCACCAAGATTGGCGTGGTTGCTGTGGTCCAGGCTGACACTAATGACTCCACTCCCCTTCCTGCTGAAACGCTTCTACTACTGCCAAGGCCCAGTAATTGCCCACTGTTACTGTGAACACATGGCTGTGGTGAGGCTGGTGTGTGGGGACACCAGGTTCAACAATATCTATGGCATTGCTGTGGCCATGTTTATTGGAGTGTTAGATCTATTCTTTATCATCCTATCTTATATCTTTATCCTTCAGGCAGTTCTACAACTCTCCTCTCAGGAGGTCTGCTATAAAGCATTTGGGACATGTGTCTCTCACATAGGTGCCATCCTAGCCTTCTACACACCTGTGGTCATCGCTTCAGTCATGCACCATGTGGCCTGCCGTGCTGCCTCACACATCCACATTCTCCTCACCAATTTCTAGTTGCTCTTCCCACCCATGGTCAATCCCATCATCTATGGTGTTAAGACCAAGCAGATCTGTGACAGTCTTGGGAGTATTCCCGAGAAATGATATGTGAATAGAGAGTGAGGGATAAGTGGAAAAAGAATGGGGCACAATGAATGCTGTAGTGGGCCAGGGCTGTGATGAGAGTAGAAGGCTGCTAGACTCCATGTTTAGTTCTTTTCTTGTATTATGAAAAGAATAAATGATGTCCTGAACCTCAGTGCCAACAGTCTGTTTAGAATTTGTGGATCTTTGCCCTCTGGTAGGCTCTGGATTGAACCTGGTGACTGTGCTGTCTCCTCACAGAACCCTGACTCCTGTCAGTAAACTTGACAGTCTTGACCCTCTGGCCTCATGGTGACTTTGCTGAAGGACACAAAGATGCTCCCAAGTTCATTTGCTTAAGAGAAGGCTGTGAAAAATCTGAATTTCTATCTCTGACTCATTGGAAATTTGGTGAATTATCCACTCAGATTCCTGAGTTAGGACCCCTACTCCATCCAGTGCAGGAATTCTGCTTTAACAGTCGATCCCTAGACTCTACCTAAACACTGTCAGTCCTGGTACACGTGCATCCTTTAGGCCTATTTATTCCAAGTGAGACAGCTCTGCTTGTTAGAAGGTTATTTCTTCAACTAAACCAGTCTGTATTCTTTGACTTCTCTTTACCTCCTCACCCTCATGGCCAATCCATCTCATTAAATACTTTGAAGAAAAACCATATCATCTGACATTTTATTATCTATCACACAAGTCTTTCTTTGTGCATAGATGTATCTTATGCTTTCAACAAGAATGAATTGTTTACTTATGTAATAATCTAGCCAAGTCTATGCTATCGGCTAGGGACACAGACTGTTAAAGGGATGCTGGACTTATGTTTATGTCTTCAGACGGAGGATGGAATAATTCCAATGGTTTGTGTTCTCTAAACTCACCATTCCAAGGCCCAGCATAGAAGAAATATGATAAGTCAAAGAAGATGAGATGTGGGCATATTGACTTGGGTTTTGTTCTATTTCATGCAAACTTAGGTACTCAAGAATTCCCTTAATATTAATCCTGAGAACTGCACCTCTGATGCTCTCTCATACCCTATCTTATGAGTTGAATTTTGTTCCCCTTTCCAATTTATATGTTAAAATCGTAACACCCAGCACTTCAGAATGTGACTGTATTTGGGGATAAGGTCTGTAAAGTAATACTTCAGTTAAAATGAGGTGATTAGGATGGGCCTTAATCTAATATGACTGGTGTCTACATAAAAGAAAAGTTGTACACAGACACAGAGTGAAGACCATGTAAAGATACAGAAAGATGGCCATGTACAAGCCAAGAAGAGAGGCCTCAGTAGCAACCAATTCTGCTTGGATCTTGGACTTCTATTTTCCAGAATTGTGAAGAAATAAGTTTCTGTTTATTAGGCCACCCAGTTTGTATTTACCTCTTATAGAAGCCCTAGAAAACTGCTTTTGGCACCAGGAAGTAGGGTGCTACTGTAACTAATACCTAAAAATGTGGAAGTTGCTTGGAAACTGAGTAATGGGTTGAAGCTGAAAAAGTTTTGAGGTGCATGTTAAAAAAGGCTAAGATTTCTTTGAAGAGATTGTAGGTAGAAATATGAATATTAAAGATGCTTTTAGTGAGGTCTCAGGAAGAAGGAACTGGAAGAAAGATGATCTGTGTTATCAAATGAAAAAGAACTTGGACAAATTGTGTTCTAGTGCTTTGTGGAAAGTAGAACTTGTAAGTAATGAACTTGGATATTTAGCTGAGCAGATTTCTAAGCAAAGTGCTGAAATTGTGGCCCAATTTGTTCTGTTGCTTATAAGATGAGAAAGGAGAGAGATAAGTTGGAGAAGAAGTTAGGCAAAAAGGAATTGGGAATTAAAGCTTTGAAAAATTCTCAGCATATCTATATTACAATAAATAAGTGTAATTTGGAAAGAATATCAAGGGTGTGACTGGACAACCATTTTCTAAAAAGATTAGGTACATTAAATGAAATAAACCAGCACAGAATGACAAATACTGGATGGTCCCACTCATATTAGGGAGGTAAAGAAGTTGATTGTACAGAAGTAGAGACTAGAAGAGTGGCTACCAGAGGCTGGGAAGAGTAGGAGGGAAGAGAGTATAGGGAGGAGTTGGTTAATGGGTAGAAAATTGCACTTAGGTAGAAGGAATAAGTTCTAGTATTCTATAGCACACTGGAATGACTATAGTTAATAATTTAGTATGGATTTCAAAACAGCCAGAGGAGTGGATTTTTAGTGTTCAACACAATGAAATGATAAATATTTGAGGTGATAGATGATATCCAATTGATTACCCTGATTTGATCATTACCAGTTGTATACATGTATGGAAATATTGCATGTACCCTCTAAATATGTACAATTAATATGTGCCAATTTTTAAAAAAAATGATTAGGCATGTGTTTATGGATAAATCAGCCATCTCAACAGAAGCCAGGAATAGAGATGGGGCTATGCAGGAAAGACTCATGGGAATCCCTTTTATCTGATAGTTTGGACACCATGAATTGCATCAGAGACCAACATGTTTTTTGAGAATTTTATTAGCAGCAGAAATGAACAGAGTTAGGATGACATGAAAGAAGGTAGCTGGACTTCTGGGATTCTAGAGGATGGGTCAATAGAGCTATTTAGCTGCAAACATGCATTATCCTTCAAGAAAAGGGAAAACATACCCTGACGTGGTTCAGAGATTGGCAGGACTACCACTGCCACCACAAGTGCAAAAGACACAGACCCAGGAGGTTAGGCTGCTTCTTCCTTGGTTCCAGAGGTTTCAGAAGGCTAGGGTACCTCTAACCCAAGACTGAGGGGTTGGGGCTGCTGTCCATTGAGTCAAAAAGGATTATTCTGAGCCTTAAATCAAGTGTAATTTGCCCTGCTAGGTTTTAGACTTATTTGTGACTCATGACACTTTTATTCTGATTTCTCCTTAGCCTGTTCTACCATTATATTTTGGTTACGGGTAGCTTGTCTTGTTTCACAGGTTTGCAGCTGGAGGGAAATTTTGCCTCAGGATGGATTCATACCTGAGTGTCACATGTAAGTGATTTAGATATTACATTTAGATGAGATTTTGGATTTACAGTTCACCCCTGGAATGGGGTTAACACTTTGGGGATGCTTGTATTTTGCACATGGGAAGGACTAGACTTTAGAGAGCCAGAAGGTAGGGTGTTATGAGCTGAATTGTGTCCCCCTTTTGTAAACTCATATGTTGAAACCCTAAACCCTAGTATCTCAGAGTAATATGACTGTGTTTGGAGATAAGGTCTTCAAAGAGGTTAATTAAGTTAAAATGAAGTTATAAGGATGGGACTCAATCTAATACAACAGGTATCCATATAAGAAAAGTCACAAGGAGAGGATGATAATGTCCAAGCCAAGGAGAGAGGCCTCAGAAGGAATCAACCATGCCACACCTTAACTTGAACATCTAGCTTCCAGAATCCAGAAAGTAGGTTTCTGTATTGAAACCATCCAGTCTGTGGTATTTTGTTATTACAGCCTAGAAAACAAGTATATTTTCTTTTATTATTATTATTATTATACTTTAAGTTCTAGGGTACATGTGCACAACGTGCAGGTTTGTTACATATGTATACCTGTGCCATGTTGGTGTGCTGCACTCATCAACTCGTCAGTACCCATCAACTCGTCATTTACATCAGGTATAACACCCAATGCCATCCCTCCCCCCCCCACAATAGGCCCTGGTGTGTAATGTTCCCCTTCTGCAGTCCAAGTGATCTCATTGTTCAATTCCCACCTATGAGTGAGAACATGCGGTGTTTGGTTTTCTGTTCTTGTGATAGTTTGCTGAGAATGATGGTTTCCAGCTGCATCCATGTCCCTACAAAGGACACAAACTCATCCTTTTTTATGGCTGCATAGTATTCCATGGTGTATATGTGCCACATTTTCTTAATCCAGTCTGTCACTGATGGACATTTGGGTTGATTCCAAGTCTTTGCTATTGTGAATAGTGCC
>NW_016811643.1:2779732-2811510 GCF_001698545.2 Rhinopithecus bieti
TCAACTGGAAGAAAGTATCAGCGATTGAGGATCAAATGAATGAAATGAAGCGAGAAGAGAAACCAAAAGAAAAAAGAAGAAAAAGAAATGAACAAAGCCTGCAAGAAGTATGGGATTATGTGAAAAGACCAAATCTATGTCTGATTGGGGTGCCTGAAAGTGAGGGGGAAAATGGAACCAAGTTGGAAAACACTCTTCAGGATATCATCCAGGAGAACTTCCCCAACCTAGTAAGGCAGGCCAACATTCAAATTCAGGAAATACAGAGAACGCCACAAAGATACTCCTCGAGAAGAGCAACTCCAAGACACATAATTGTCAGATTCACCAAAGTTGAAAGGAAGGAAAAAGTGTTAAGGGCAGCCAGAGAGAAAGGTTGGGTTACCAACAAAGAGAAACGCATCAGACTAACAGCAGATCTCTCAACAAGTATATTTTCATATATCATCTTCCACAAATGCATTCTTGTACTTCTTTTTTGTGACCCCTTTCATTGTTTCCTCAGAGACTAGTATGTAGGAAGCATCTCTATCTCTCTATATATTAGGTATCTTTGAAAGAGAATCTTCAAGCATTTTTCAGGTGTGGTGTAGAAGGTTGGAAGCTGTGCAGGAGACAAGGGTATTGCAAGAACCTGCACTCTTGCTTCTCCTTATATTCCATCACTGCTCCCATAAATCCCTCGGACACAAAGACAAATGCCCATTGATTATATATGATTGACAAAAGCACCTCTTGATTATTTCGTCTGAGAATAGTTGGGGCAGGTGGGCAGTTAAAAAATAAACACTAAGTTGTAACCACGTATAAACAAATACAGAAAAGAGCATGAATTAAAAAAGCTATTTCCAACAAGAGAAATCTTATTCTCCCATTGACTTATACAAGGAATAACATCATCCTTCAGGTCATATCTATCCCTAGTGGAGAAATAATTTTGTTCCCAGAACAAGTCCAGTAGTATAAGGATCCCATAGACAGGTAATATATCAATATAACATTAGCACAGCCAGGATTAGTTCACAAATAGTAAAAGGAAAATTACCTTCTGTATGAGCTCATTTGAGTTTAGCACACAATCAAAACATGAGTAAGAAATATGAGTAGCCTACAGGCACATATAACTTTATACTCATAAATAGAATGCAAGATTAGGATAAAGGAAACTTGAGGCAGTCATCTGGGCCTAGATGCAGTACTTCTAATCACTCAATAACTAGGTCATCCCAACATTCCAAGCTAGGACACAGAGCTGCATGTCATCCTTAAAGTAGGATCAATGCTTGAGTATAGGATCCTGTTCTGCCTAGCAACCCTCACAACACCTTCCCACCTATGTGTTCTTCAAGTCAGAAGTCTTGGTGTTATCTTTGATTTCTTTTTCTCTCACAGCCTAGGGCTAATTTTTCAGGAATTCCCACTGGCACTTAAAAAACAGATGTAAAATCTGATATATCTGATTTCTCTCCATATATATGAGTAACACATTGATTTGGAAACACCATCTTCTCTCTGGATGCCTATAACAGCATCCGTAATCCCTTCTCTGCTTTCATTCTCATTATCTTGTGCCGTTCCCATTAAATCAGAAGCAATATTTTAAAAACATATGTCAAATAATGTCAATTCACTGCTCAACTTTGGCTTTTATTCTGAGAGAAATTATGAATCTTTGCAAAGTAAAATCCTTACATGGCTGATATGGTTTGGCTCTGTGTCCCTACCCAAATCTCATCTTGAATTATAATCCCCACATGTCAGAGGAGGGGACCTGGTGAGAGGTGATTGGATCATGGGGCAGATTTCCCCTTGATGTTCTGTTTAAAAGTGTGTGGCACCACCCCCCTTCTCTTTTTCCTGCTCCGCTTTGGTAAGACCTGCTTGCTTCCCCTTCATCTTCCACCATGATTGTAAGTTTCCTGAGGCCTCCCAGCCATGCTTCTGTACAGCCTGCAGAACTGTGAGTCAATCAAACCTCTTTTCTCCATAAAATTACCCAGTCTCAGGTGGTTCTTCATACCAGTGTGAGAACGGACTGATACAATGGCCTACAATGTTCTGTGTGATCACATCACAGCCAACTGAAAAAAAAAAAAAAAAAAAGAGCAGCACCAAGGTGGGGTAGGGCACATTATATTCACAGGATCAACAATAAGACTGATATTAATAGATATTAATAGATACTTGACTCCAAAAAACGCAAGTGAAGGCAGAATGTGATTAACATACTAAAGTGGATGAAAGAAGAATTGCCCATTTAAAAATCTTTTCAAATTTAAATAGAATTTTAGACTCAGGCCCAGGACGTGAGTCATCTTTCACAAACAAAGACGACTAAGAGAATTTCACAAACGAGCAAAAGTTGATGGAATGTGTCACTATAAGGCCTGTAATAAAAGCAAAATAAAAGTAGTTTTTCAGGCAGAAAAAAAAAAGATCCAAATGGAAACATGAAAAAGCTGGAGGGATTGAGGAACACCAAAGCAAATATGCATACAAATGTAAAAGAATCTAGATTTTACAAAAGAAAAGACAGGGTGGGGAGGATGTCAATGAATTAAACACAGTCGAAAGTGTTCCAATATTCCAGCAGTTATCTCCAGCACAGTTTGAGCCAATGGCCCCACTGCCCACTCCCCCACTCCGTGTGCTTCTTATCCTGCTCCTATGATGACAGGATAACCCACTCAGAATTCAGTTGGGGGCAAAGTAAGGTGCTTTGTTCACAAAATCCCTGTCTATTCTATCTGGCTCTTGTCTGGCTTTTTTCTGGCTTTTGCCATATTAGGTTTCGGTGAGGTGCTTTTCGTATAGGCTGTATCCCCTTGGCCTGGCTGTACATGGTTAATTTAGGCTGCAACTTTAAATGTACTACGTAGGAATTCCACTTTATCCCAGTATCCCAAAAGATCAGACTTATCATGGAGGAGGCCTGAGTCCACACCCTTGAGGGCCAACTGTTACAGAAGGGGAAGTTAGTTCTAGGGTACCTGTGTGGGAAGGGAGTGGATATGACTGAGTTACAGCGTTCTGAGATTGCTTTTAAAAATTATGGGGAATTAGGGTAAACAAAATCCATGGAGAACTCTAGTGAAAAGCATCTTCTCAGGTCCTTGAAAAATAGCACACATTAAGTCAGTTGTAGTCGAAAGATCACCCTTTATCATTTATAGATGATTAGGTAATTTCCTAATTGTTAATAAGGAATCACATTCATAGTGGCTTCTTGTTTATTTACTTAGATCCTCCTATCCTTGTGAGTTAGAAAATATTGTAAAAGTTATCTCTACCTTAGAGATAAGAAAAATAGATCACGGATCAGAGAGTTGCCATATCAAGGTCATGAGCTGGTTATTAATGCATATCTCATGCCAATATGAAATATGAATGCAAAATAAAATGCCTAATGGATGACCTTGGCCTGGTCAGGCTGGACTTTCTGCCCTTTCAAGTCAATTCTGACGGGAGTTGCCTGCAGTATATATTTTCTGATGAGGCTGGCTTTCTTAGAAGACACTAAGGATGATGGCAAAGAGTAAAGAGAGGCACAGCAAACACCAAGACACAAGCCGGCTCCACCTGAAATGCTCACAGCCTCTGGCAAGTAGGGTATGATCCCTGGTAGGCACAACTCAGTGCCACTGGCTGGGGAGGAAGCATGGGCTGTAGGAAACAAGGATACAGTCCTTGGGTCAGGGGAGTCCCCTTGTGTAAACCCAGAGAGAGGAGGCCAGAGATGTCTCTGAGGACTCTGCTCAAGTGCAGCAGTTTCTGCTTCCACAGTCTTTTGGGAGAAGGGCAGAGGCTGGTGAGGATTAAAGCCAGCTGCTCCCTTCCCAGCTTCCTCCTTCTAAGACTCCTTAGACTGAAAGAGGAAGGCAGCACTGGTGCTGCACGAAGCTAATGAAAAGGGCCCAGGATTGAAAGTCAGACTGAGGACTGTGGACAGAGCTGCAACTCAGGGAAATAGGAAACAAGTGACATTGTTGGGGTAAGCAGGAAGGTGGGGGTGAGCAGGAAGGTGGGGTGAGCAGGAAGGTGGGGTGAGCAGGAAGGTGGGGCAACTCAATTTCTTCCCACAGCCAGTCCTGATCTTAGGCATCAGCTCTCTAACCCTGTTATTGCTTCTACTGTGGTCCTTCAATAGAGGGAACAGAAGTCTTGATAGTCCCACCCAAGTGATTGGTGCACAAACTCCAGATGCTCTCCCCACCACAGAGGATGCCTGCTTCCTTCCCATGTCAAACACTGTGGGCCATCTCCAAGAAGTCTTAGCTGATTATTCAGGTTTGGATCTGTCACTTCTTACCTCCTGTCATGGCTTTTCCTAACCCCTGCAAATGCCCCCATTCCAATTAAACGGCTTCTGCATTAGTCAAGAGGAAGAAAATGGGGCCTGAACTAGACAGATGGCAGGGAAAGGTAAGACACATGTTATCTCTGAGGTTCTTCTACCAGAAGCAGGGTCTTGAAGTACGTTGATTATGTGATTATCCTTCCTTGTCTGGTTCTAAAAATTTTTCAGATCTATCATTCTGATATCCTTTTAAGATAAAGGTATAGGCAACCAAATAGATATCAGTATTAACTGAGTCCATTCTGAATACGGAGGCCCCTTTTAAGGAGAAATAGAAGTCCTTTGAGCATGGACATCTTAGTTCTGAAAACAGTGAACAGTTTGGACAAAACTTGCACTACGGAGGAGGTCTTAGTTTCTGGATATTAGGGGAAGAAGATTGGCTCCATTCACACTCCTACTCTGAGTCCTTCATTCTGAGGAGCTGATTTTAGATGGACTTCAAAGGAAATAAGATTTACGAACTGTAAATCTATCTTTTCAGGAAGAAATCTGATAGAAGAGATGCCTTTTTTTTTTTTTCTTGTATGAAGATGAGTAGACAGCTCACAGGGTGGTTAGTGATGTTCAAAAGTTGAATGGAGGAATCTAGGGGGACATGGAGACTCAGATAAAGTAAAACGTGGGTTTTGTGGAAAATACATATTGAGATAAGGTGGGTGCAGTAGGTTTGTGGGATTATTTCATAGTATTTTAGAAGAGTTTCTTAGATGCCAGACATGTTTCTAGGTACTGATACGTACCTGAAAATAAAAATGTCTGTTGTCATAAGGGCTTGTTCCTGACAAAAATGCACAAACATTATGAATATTTAAAATAGTATTTTCCATTAAGACGATAATTTTATTCTGGTGCAGGTAACAGAGTATTGTAATTGGGATGCTTAGAACTTCCATCCTGGATGCATTTTAAATGAGAAGATAACCCAAACTCAGCTTAAATCACATGAGGGGAGTAGTAGTCTGACAGATATGTCTTCCAGTAGTCTAGTAGTCATGTTTTATTTAGTGAAACGCTCCACACCTACGTATGTTAGAGGCTGGGTTTACAGAAGGAAATAGGTAGAGTTTCCTAACCCCAGTCCCTTCACTTCATGGTATGGTGGGTAATTGTTGAAGGATAAATATTGGAGAACAAAGTGGAACTTTGTATGCCTGTTAGGATTCTTTTGTAGTAGTAGTTGCTGAGAGATGCTGTGGCCTGAACAAGGAAGATGGTGTTGGAAGGGTGTTGGAAATGCAATGGGCAATGTGGAGATTTACTATGTAGGATGATCCAGTGGTACTTGCTGATGATTAAATATGGTGCAGGAAGAAAAGGGAAGAATCCAGGATGACTTGATTCTAGGTTGAGCAACTGGTTGGTCAGGATGTTATGTTCTGAGATATGGGTAGCACAAGAAGAGAAGTAGTCATGATTTCTGCCTCAGGCATGACAGGTTTGACAGATCTGTGAGGCAAATATGTGGGATATCAAGTATGGAGTTGGATATTCTAGTCTGGAGCTTACAAGAAATGTAAGGTATGTAAATTTGTGTTTGTTTCAGGATACGTTTACATTCTCAATGGTCAACAAGTAGACCACCTGGAAGGATGCATTATTCAAGGTCTTTTCAGGAGCAGTATTCTCTTTCTTCTCCTAAGTTTCAAGTTTTCCCCACTACTGGATAATTTTCTTCAGCTAAAGACATGATAATTCTGTTCTAAAAAACGAACACACACGCAGACATGCACACACACACACACACTCACACACACACAGCTGACTTCGCTTTCCATTTTAGCCAGTGCCCTATTTACTTGCTGTCCTTTACTTCCAAATTCCTCAAAAAAGTTAGCCATGTTAACAGACTTCAATTCCCCTCTTATCTATTCTAACTCAGTCAAGTCAGGCTTTGCCTGTCTCTATTCTAGCAAAATTGCTTTTATCAAGGTATCCAATCCTCTTGTGCAATTTTAAACACAAGGCCAATTGTGTTTTCAAATTCTTTGACTCATCAGTAGCATTTTACATGGTAATAATCCCCTTGTTAATAAACTATAGTCTATATACTGAGATAGTACATTACTTGGGAATGTTTCTATCTTAATAGTTTCCACTGTCAGTTTCCTTTGCGAATGTCTCAATGTGCCCCAACTCCTCTCCCATTCATTCTTAATGTTGGGATTCAGTTCTAGGTTCTCTGGTTCTCTTTTCTCTGAACATTTACTATCTGGGTGATCTCAAACAGTTTCATGGCTTTAAATATGATCTATTTTCTATATGTATTACCATATTCACTTGAATTTCTGATATCTCAAACTCCCCATGTTCAAAATTGAAGTCTTGAGCTCCTCCTTTCATGCTTTTCCCATCTCAGTTGGGAGCAGCTCCTGTCAGTTGTTTATGCCAAAAATAAGGGTGTCATCTTCGACTCCCTGTTGTCTCACTTCCTATATCTAACCTGTCAAAAATACCATTGACACATTTAAAAAATATATCCACAATCTTATTACTTCCCACTACATACACTGCTACCTTGATTCTGAGTCAATGCTCTCCCTTCCCTGGATTCCTGCAATAGTCTCCTGGTGCTTTCCCTCAATTCTACACTTCCCTCTTTGTGCTATTGTCCATCATAGATGCCAGGGAAAACTTTAAAAGTATAAGTCAAATATATCTTTTCCCTGCTGAAAACAATGTCTTTGATTCTGAGAGAAATGAGGAACTTTTGCAAAGTCCACAAAGGCCTGTGGGACCCTGTGTGATCTGGCCCTGCTGTTCTGACCTGATTCTCCTGCTCATTTGCTTCATCCTACCTGTGCTGGCTGCCTCCTGATATTTGAATACCAGGGTTTTTATGTCTTAGGGCATTTTCTCTGGCTGTTCCATTTTCTTAGACTGTTCCTTTCTCCTGGGTGACTCCTATATTCCAAATCTATTATGGTCTTCTCAAGTCCTGTCATCTCTCCTTATTGTTGTAGGCATTATTGTGGGAACCGTTTGAGTGTAGGTGTAGGTTGATAGCACCTTACTCAGCTGCATCTCACCCCAGAGTTTCCCTGCTTTATTGCACGGGCACCTCAGGGATCTCATTCAGTTATTCTGGTGCATGTATGGACCTGAAAATGCAAGGAAATCTACACTCCTTGGGTCATCCTTGACTCATGGGGTGTGGAAGCCAGTGGATAAAAGTTCCCCTCTTCTGTGTCTAGAGTGGACAATTCTTTGGTTCCTTCTCTATGGTTCTTCATGTGGAATTGGATTATCCATCTCAGTAAGGCAACTTTAGATCCATGTTCTCTTTCCTGTTCCACTCCTTCATCTTATTCTTGTTCACTGTATAATTGTTCTGTATATGCCATTGGCATGAAATTTTAGTTTCTGACATTTAAGGACGTGAAGTTAAGTATTTCCTCACCTCATTCAATTTTTCTCAAATTTACTTTCCAATGAGGTCTATAATGAGCTTTTTATTTCAAATTTCAACTTCTCCTGCTCTCTATCATGAAATGCCTATCATAATTGCCCTATTCCTTGGTTTTTAAATCACAACAATGAAACTGTGTGTAATATGTAATTTAATCATGATGTCCTTTTATTATCCTTCTCCAACCTTTAGCAAACTTATTCTACTAAGGGATCCATCTGTTTTGTTCATGAATTTTTCCTTAGCCCATTCAGTGAAACTATTTAAATAGTTGTCATTAAGTTTAATTAATATATTTTCTGAATGACATAGATATAAGATTTGAAAAGATCATGCTTGAGAACTGTCAAAATGTAATACTTACAGTTAGGGCAGAAGCTGGAGCTGGGAAATGGAAATATGGTGGTACACAAAAGAAAAATGAATTTTAAGCAGGAGAGTGGTCAATTCAGAAAAAAGTTGCTCAGAGGTCCAGTTGCATGAAGCCAGGTAAGTGATAAGGGCATTATCATCATGGAGGTCATTGATTGTCACAGTAAAAGGAATTTTTGGTTTGTCATGGGAATAAAATCCAGATTGATATGTTTCAAAACCAATTATCCTTGAAAGAGTTGAGATTGTAGACATTTCTACATGCTTTGCTATAAAGAAAAGCAGAGGTTTGACTGAAAGGAGAAGAGATTTAATGTCTGGTAGATTTAATCAACATAAATAATTTTTAAAAGTAAACAGTCTACAGAAGAGAAATAAATGACAAAGCTCTGCACACAAGAAATACAAAATTTTATACATAACACACTAACTCCCTATACCCCTCAGATAAAGTAGTTCAGGCTATTCCCATTAACAGAGAAGGAAACAAACTAGTACTAAGTATTTGTGACAAAGGCCTCCCACAAAGATGTGGCAGCAGATTTCAGCCATAACTACATTCTAAAATTTCTAACTCTATAGAAGGGGGGAATTAGTTTCAGTCTGGTTATGCGGATCAGGTTGCATATAGGCTCTAGATGGAAACAAAAACCCCAGTTACTTTAGACGTTTGAATCAAGAAAGAAGGACTAAATAGGCGCGAACTATTACTGAATATCTTGACATTACATTTCCCAATAGTTTTTTTTTAAAAAGAGACCACATTTTTATTTTCAGTATTTACTTGTCGTAACTAGTAAGTGTTGAAGTGCATATCCATTTAATCCTCATAAAACTCATTAAGTGGATCCTATATTTATATTTTTAAATATAATTATATAAAATATATTTTATAATTTTACAGTAACAATCTTGGTAAAAACTGGGTAACTCTAGTGTTTAAGGATCTGAAAAAAGAAAATGACCAGAACAAGATAAAAAGGTGAAAAATTATTAACAAGAAGGACATTAGGAAGTCAGAAGTCAGTCTTGCTAAAGATGAGAGAGAATTATCCTGTGACGAAAAGAAGGAACTGGAAGACAGGTGGAGGGAGAGTAACACGCACAGGAGTTTAACATGAGTTTCAATGGAGAACCAAAAAAGGACCTTTCATTTTCTCAGTATGCTTGCAGCATGGCTGTATTTACAGAGACCTATGAGTATTGAGAAGATGTGAAAGATATACTGTAGAGCAGTGGTCTTAAACAGAAATTTCTACAATGATGGAAATATTCTTGGTAGTCACTAGTCACATGTGGCTATTGAGCACATGAAAAGTGTTTTGCATAAATGTGAAATTAATTTATTAAATATAAATTTAAGTTTACATAGTGACATATGGCTAGTAGCAACCATATAAAATAAAGTAGTTTTAGGGAAAATACGCAGATTGTGTGATTAATTTGGGCATTAGAAACCGAAGGGTTTGACTTATACATGGACTCAACTGAGATTTCAGGAGAGAAAATTGGCTCTTGCATTTGGGAATTTAGCTCAACTGAAAGGTAGAATGGTACCAATGTATGTGCTAAAGAAATGAATTGACTTAAACATATTTTCACTTCTTTTTTCAAGGTATTCACGACATCACCAAGAACACAGAAGACACTACATATACTCCATTCCTTTATGAAAGTTGTCTTGGGATATCAATTCTATGGATATTTAATATTCTATCTACTCAATGAGATTCAAATTTCTTTGATGGTAGAAAATATGGATTATGCTTCTCCATGTCTATGAAGGCTGCTAGGTTATTTTATTTGAAGTCTAGCAGTGGAAACAAGAGGTAATCTTTGCAGGTGGGATATAATAGGTTGAACTCTAATCATATATATTATAGAAAGTATATATAGAAGGTGAAGAAGCCCTGTAAAAATTGACAAGGAGATTTGCTGGGAGCCATGCTTCCCTCTAATATCACCTCAACACATCCAGCTACCTTTTTGTTGGTAGGAATTCCTGGTTTGGAACACCTGCATGTCTGGATCTCCATCCCCTTCTGCTTTGCTTATACTCTGGCCCTGCTGGGAAACTGTACCCTTCTCTTCATTATCCGGGCTGACGCAGCCCTCCATGAGCCCCTGTATCTCTTTCTGGCCATGTTGGCAACCATTGACTTGGTTCTTGCTTCTACAACGCTGCCCAAGATGCTTGCCATATTCTGGTTCAGGGGATCGGGGAGCATCAGGCTTCTTTGCACTGTCTGGCTCCAGATGTCTTCCTTCACTCCTTCTCCATCATGGAGGTCAGCCAGTGCTTGCTGGCCATGGCCCCTTTGACCGCTATGTGGCAATCTGCCCAGCCACTGCATATACCACTAGTCCTGACTTAGGCTCCCTCATCACCAAGATTGGCATGGCTGTTGTGGTCCGGGCTGTGACACTAATGACGCCTCTCCCCTTCCTGCGCTGAGAACTTACCACTACCTGCCTTGAGGCCCAGTGATTGCCATTGGCTTACTGGTGCAACACGGATTGGGCTGCTGGGCTGAGCGCTGGCGTGTGGCGGACACCAGCTTCAACAATATTTATGGCATTGCCTGGTGGCCATGGTTTATTGCTGGTGCTTGGACCTTTGTTATCCTGTCTTATGTCTTCATCCTTCAGGCAGTTCTCCAGCTTGCCTCTCAACAGGCCCGCTACAAGGCATTTGGGACATGCGTGTCTCACATAGGTGCCATCCTGTCCACCTACACTCCGGTAGTCATCTCTTCAGTTATGTACCGTGTAGCCTGCCGTGCTGCCCCTCACGTCCACATACTCCTTGCTATTTTCTATCTCCTTTTCCCACCTATGATCAATCCTATCATCTATGGAGTCAAGACCAAGTAGATTTGTGATTATGTGCTCAGTCTATTCCAGAGAAAGAACATGTAGATGGATAGTTCTCTTTTTTTAGCCCCCGGGTCAAGTAATGAGAATGCTGGATTGGGGTTGAGAGGAAAAATCTAAATAGGAAAATTGCTGAATGTCTTTGACAATTCTCAATTCTCTAGTATGACAAGGAAAATGAAGTTTCATTCCTCACAGATCTATGAGTCAGGTCAAACCAGGAGTGCACCTATAGTCTGGTCTGATAGTAGAGGCTTGACCTTCCCATTGTCATAGACTCATCACATGGCTAAGGAAGACAGACCTCTCAAAGTGATATTGTAATCTAGGTGAAAGACAGTAGGAATATTGGCTGAGATTGGTCCAAACAGCTGAGTCACCCAAACAGGTGACTTCTTTATCCAGGTATGAGTGAGGAAATGAACCACAAATTTTGTGACTCCAAAACCATTATTCCTTTTAGTACTAAAATTACCCCCATGTCTTTTCTGACAAGTACCCTCCACCCTTTGCCACTCTTTTTACAGCCTACTATTTCCCAATTTTATTTCTACAGTTAGACAGCTCCATTTATAAGTAGATATATTTCTTCTATTAAGTCAATTCCCTTTTTACTTCCTTCCTGATAGACATGGCCAATTCTTTTAGTGAACACTTATCAAAAGAGTCCTCTGATGTTCCTTTTTATCAATTTATATTATCCTGTATCTAGCTTTTCACATGCATGGCCTTTGCCTCCAAAATACTTAGTAATATTTATTACATGAATGGATAGAAGGGCTGAACACCATCTTTGAACTATGGACCATGAAAACAGAAATAACACCCTTCCCTCTTGAAGCTGAGACTTCTGAAAATGAGAAAATAGAATATAGGCACACACTGCATAACGAAGTTTTGGTCAGTGATGGGTCACCTATATGATGGTGATTGCATAACATTATAGTACCATATATATACTGTATTTTTTTAAACTTTTAAGTTACATGTACAGGTTTGTTATCTAGGTAAACCCATGTTGTGGGGGTTTTGTTGTACAGATTATTTCATCACCCAAGTATTAAGCCCAGTATCCATTAGCTATTTTTCTGTTTAAATACACAAATACTTATTGTGTTACAATTGCCTACAATATTGGGTTTGTAGCCTGGGAACAACAGGCTATATCATATAGCTTAGGTATATAGTAGGCGATACCATCTAGGTTTGTGTAAATACACTCTGTGATGTTCACAGGTTGATAAAATCACCTAAGGACACATTTCTCCGAATGTATCCCCATCATTAAGCAATGCATGACTAGTTACACATGATTGTAGTTGTGGTAGACTGTATTATTGTCCACTGATATTTAGTCTCCTGTCCTATCAGGGGTAAGGTATTTCCTTCACTCCACCAATTTTAAACTTTGCTGTGTGACTTGATTTGGCCAATGAAATTCGAGTAGCCCTGAAATGCACTTCAAGAATCAGAAAGTGAAGATATAAATGATGAATTGATGGGTGCTGACGAGTTGATGGGTGCAGCACACCAACATGGCATAAGTATACATATGTAACAAACCTGCACGTTATGCACATGTACCCTAGAACTTAAAGTATAAAAAAAAAAAAAAAAAAAAAAAATAAAAAAAAATATTCATATAAAAAAAAAAAAAAAAAAAAGAATCAGAAAGTGTATAAAAAAAAACAGATGCTGGTGAGGTTGTGGAGAAAAGGAAACACTTACATACTGCTTGTAGGAGTGTAAATTATTTCGCCCATTATGGAAAGCAGTGGGCAATTCCTCAAAGACCTAAAAACAGAAATACCATTTGACCGAGTGATCCTTTACCGGGTATGTACCCAAAGGAACCTAAGTTTTTCTACCGTAAAGATAACATGTATGTGTATGTTCACTGCAGCACTATTCACAATAGCAAAGACACAGAATCAACCTAAATGCATATCAACAGTTGACTGGATAAAGAAAATGTGATACATATGCACCATGGAATACTATGCAGCCATCAAAAAGAATAAGATCATGTCCTTTGCAGAAACATGGATGGAGCTAGAGGCAATTATTCTTTGCAAACTAAAAGGAGAATAGAAAAATAAAATACCACATGTTCTCACTTACAAGTGGGAACTAAATAATGAGAACACATGGACACAAAGAGGAACAACAGACACTGGGGCCTATTTAAGGTAGGAGGGAGAGGATCAGGAAAAATAGCTATCAGGTACCTGGGTGATCAAAGAACTTGTACAACAAACTCCCGCGACACAAGTTTATAGAACACACCTGCACATGTACCTCTAACCTAAAATAAAAGTTAAAAAGGACGCTATGATATTGGTGCAAAGATTGAATGGAAAGGAACAGAAAGACAAGAAGTTGCCTGGTCCATATAGACATGTGTTATTGCAGATGTATGTGATACATATGCACCATGGAATATATGCAGCCATCAAAAAGAATAAGATCATGTCCTTTGTGGGAACATGGATGGAGCTAGAGGCCATTATGCTTTGCAAATTAAAAATTTGCATTAACTTTCCTCCTTTCTTTCCCCTCAGCTGCAAAACCCAGCAAAGTTCCAGTTAGAGGTTGTGACAAAGCCAAAGTCCACCCACAATGAATAAGAAGTGTAAATGAGAAATAAACTTTGTGTTTGAGCTGCTAATAAAACCTTAAACTTTAAAACATGGTTGGAAGGCTTGGTTTATCTTTCATTCTTTCCCTCTGCCAGAAGAATAAGCATATCACAGCCTAGACTCATGATGAAGATCCATGGAGCAGATGTGAATCTGACTCACTGCCTGTAGCATAGTCATAACTGACCCACAGTGTTCATATAATATAAACAAGGATGATTTTGTTGTTTTTGTAGTGAACCACTGAAATGTGGGAGTCGTTTGTTTCACAGCCTTACTCAAGGAACAGCAATTGCTGGAGTTGTGAGTTCCAGCTTGCGTTTCAACTCATGACAGCTCAAGACTGAATATTTAAAGAAAAATAAAGAAAATCCAGTCTCCTTACAGCATATCATAAAATTATTAATTTCACTTATCTTTGCTTTTGTCTTTCAAACTCTGATAATGAACACTTCTTCAGTCAGTTCTATAAAAAGAAGCTCCCATACATACTTTTACATGATCTACTTATACTGTAGGGCCAACCCTACAGGGTCTATGGGTTTTTCTCATGTGTGGAGACAAGAGAGCATAGAAATAAAGACACAAGACAAAGAGATAGAAGAAAAGACAGCTGGGCCCGGGGGACCACTACCACCAAGACGCAGAGACCAGTAGTGGCCCGAGTGCCTGACTGCACTGTTACTTATTGGATACAAGTCAAAAGGGGCAGGGTAAGGAGTGTAAGTCATCTCCAGTGATTGATAAGGTCACGTGAGTCACGTGTCCACCAGACAGGTGGCCCTTCCCTGTTTGGCAGCCAAGGCAGAGAGAGAGAGAGAGAGGACAGCTTACGCCATTATTTCTTCTATGCATTTCAAAGACTTTTAGCACTTTCACTAATTCTGCTACTGCTATCTAGAAGGCAGAGCCAGGTGTACAGGGTGGAACATGAAAGTGAAACAGGAGCGTGACTGCTGAAGCACAGCATCACAGGGAGACGGTTAGGCCTCCCGATGGCTGTGGGTGGACCTGACTGATGTCAGGCCTTCCACAAGAGGTGTGGAACAGAGTCCTCTCCAACTCCCCCAGGGAAAGGGAGACTCCCTTTCCAGGTCTGCTAAGTAACGATGCCTTCCCTAGGCACTGATGCTACTGTGAGACCAAGGCCAGCTAAGTAACAGTTGCCTTCCCAGGCACTGGCATTACCACTAGACCAAGGAGCCCTCTAGTGGCCCTGTCAGGGCATGACAGAGGGCTCACACTTGTCTTCTGGTCACTTCTCCCCGTGCCCCTTCAGCTCCTATCTCTGTATGGTCTGGTTTTTCCTAGGCTATAATTGTAGAGCAAGGATTACTATAATATTGGAATAAAGAGTAATGCTACAAACTGATGATTAATAATATACATATATCATTTATAATCGATTTCTAGTATAACTATTCTTATTTTATATATTTTGTTATACTGGAACAGCTTGTACCCTTGGTCTCTTGCCTTGGCACCTGGGTGGCTTGCGGCCCACATCTCCCCCATTTTTATTAACTAGGATCACCATCGCCATCACTGCTTGTCATTGACTTCGGACTTGTCTTCGGACTCTTTTGAGGCATCTGCAGACTAAAAGGAGACAACATAAGCATACCAATATTAATAATGCCAGTGATAACAGTGATCCTCCCAGGGGTTTGATCCATTTAAAGGGATTAAGATCAGATAATCCTTTAGTTATTGCTTCAAAAATGTCTGAGCCAGGAACATTGGTTAAATGAGCCTGAGAGACCTCAAAAATTTGTTCTTTAAGTTTTGAAATATCTAAGGTTAAGTTATCATCCCAGGCTTTTAAATGTCTTGAGACTTTTCCCAGCTATGTTGATCTTTATTATAAGCATAAGGCATTATGCAGTAATCAGAAGTATTCCAATCACACTGTAATTGCATACAGTGTTCCAAATTCATAACTATCTCTCAGCCATGTTACACTTTGGCAGAGATCATTAATTTTATTAGCTAATTTTTGATCTACTTGAGTCTGAGAATTCCAGAGTCTGGAGGAGTTTTTCTGCCATGCTTCAACATATTGAGCAGTTTGAACAGAATTGTGGATCACAACTCCAGCGGTTGCCGCTGTTGCAGTAACTGCAATTAGACCTGCAATGACTGCAGTAAGAGTAAAAATGAATCTTAGTTCTTTTGAGGATACCTTTAAGAACTTCATTGACTATGTGTATAGAGGGGGAAGACACCCATGGATGATGTAAAGAAACTGGTATCTGTACCCCCTCCCTAGTCCTTAACAAGAGAATATTTGTTCTGGGATTAAAAGTAACATCAATGCACGTGAACAGCTTACAATGATCACATTCTATAGTTTGCATATTGGGAATGATAATTATATTTCCAACCAACAGTATATAAGGGGGTTTGACACATCTCCTGATAAGTATCACCTGTTCAGACATCAAGGTGATGTTGAATATGGGTGTCTTGGTATTAAGAGAGAGTTGATAGGTAGCATTCCATATCCTTATTCCTGTCATGGCTGTAGCTCATTTCCATAATTCAGGATGTTCTGGAGTAACAATTCGATGAATCATTTTTGGTCTAGGAGGAATGACGCCTGTGTCCGTCCATTTAAATGGGTAAGGAGACACCTATTCCCTCAACCTGTAGGACTGCCATCCATCCTCTACATATTCTAACAAATAATTAAACTCCGAGCATGTCATATTTTGGCCAGAGCAATTCCGCCAATAATACCCTCTTGGAGCCCAGTCAATAACAACACCCATAGGTAGAGTTTGGAACACTACGGCCTTTGGAGTATTACAATCATTCCACACAATTGAATTTACAAAGAAAGGTCCCATTGTAGGTTTATTGGAACAGTCTGGCAGTCGTTTTGTTTTATTTTTTTGTGGTAACAGGAACCCTCCATTCCTCATGTGGATTAAGTTTAACAGTCATAAGTTGAAAAGAATTGGTACTGAACACATTGTGTACTTGATAAGTCATTATTGAAGGACAGTATGGTCCACATCCAATTCTGATAAGAATAAGCTAAACAGTCAGGTGACATTCCAATCCCCAATGTTGGATATTTATAGCCAATTGACAAATTAAAGTACATATCTTCTTCTTCTGGTTGAGCTGGAAACTATCATCATTAGGGACTGGTGTGAAGGCACTATTATTAGTGTAAACTTCCACTGAGGAGTCCATCCAGGAGACAGACTGAATTAAAGAGGGAAAAGGAACATATGCCCAATAAGTGTAATTTTGAGTTGCCCCAACTGCTGGTATACTCACCACTGCACAGACTACCATAAAGGCAGCCAGAATTATATTACCTGTCGTTTTGGAATTCCTTTTCTTGTAGTAATTTTCTGTTTGATGTGATAAGACCTTTATTTGACCCCATGTTGGTGGAGTAGAATGACTGGTGTTGTAGGTCACACCGCGAGATTCTGTCGTAATGTCAAGGTCATGGAATTTATGTGTTGGGCGGCAAACCTTGCCTTTTGATTTCTGATGGTTCTTCGCCTTTTGTTTCTGAGAGCTTTTTATCTTTGGAGTTATAGTGCAATTTCAGTTGCCAGGAGGGAACCCACATAGGTTCTTGTCCTTCTCCTGAGGAAACACAAGCAAAACCTCTACCCCATGTTACCACAGTGCCTAATTCCCATTTGTCAGTTTTTGCATCTTTCTACCATACTCACTTTCCTTTTTGTGGATCAAATTTATTTCCAGTGAAATGTTCTGCTACTGTAAAAGGTTGATTTCTTACTAGGTTTAAGAAATTTAATGTAAAATGAGCCAGATTTAACTGAGCATGAGAGTTAGCAGCATCTCTCTTCACTTTAATGTCCTGTTTTCAAAGTTGATTTTTGAGTGTTTTATTGGCTCATTCTACCGAGGCCTGTCCTTGAGAGTTATAGGGGGTGCCAGTTGTGTGAACTGACATCCCCTATATTGCCCATGTCTGAGTGAACTTTTTAAAAGCAGCACTAGTGTAGCCGGGACGGTTGTTAGTTTTTAGTTTCTCGGGACAGCCCATAACCGAGAAACATGAAAGCATGTGTCGTTTAACATGAACTGCACTTTCCCCTGTTTGACAAATGGCCCAGATAAAATGAGAAAAGGTGTCAATAGTTACATGTATAAAAGAGTTTGCTGAAAGCGGGATAATGAGTCACGTCCGTTTGCCAGAGAGCATTTTGTGAAAGTCCTCCAGGATTAACTCCTGAAGAAAGTGGCTGTAACATTAACACTTGACAAGTAGGACAGAGACCTACAAGGGTTTTAGCTTGTTTCCATGCAAGGGGGAACTTTTTCTGGAGTCCCACAGCATTGACATGAGTTAAAACATGAAAATTTTCTGCATCTGTAAAAATGGGAGCAACTAATGCATCAGCTCTGGCATTTGCTGCCAAGTAATGGAGGGGTGTGTGAGCCCGAATGTGAGTAATGTAGAAAGGAGAAGACCTTGCTCTGAGTATGGATTGAAACCTTTGGAAAAGAAAAAGTAGGTTATCATCATGCAGAAATTTGATTAAGGCAGTTTCAATGTTGTGAGCAACATGTACTACACATGCTGAATCAGAAACAATGTTAACTGGTTCAGGGAAATCTTCAAGAACAGCCATGACAGTGATCAACTCAGCTCATTGTGCTGAAATAGCTCCTGTGTTAAGAACATGTTCTCTTGGCCCCATATATGCTGCTCGACCACTACAGGAAGCATAAGTAAAAACAGTGACAGCTTCAGCTAATGGAATGTTTCTAGTAATGTTAGGTAAGTTCCAAGAAGTGAGTTTAAGGAACTGGAATAGTTTTACATTAGGATAATGCTATCAATTATACCTGGGAAACCTGTCAAATGAACTTGCCAAGCAATGCAGGTTGCAAAAGCCTGTTGGACTTGTAATGGGGTGAGGGAAACAATGATTTTTTTTGTCTTCTAGCTGCATTCCTAAATAGTAATAAGGAGAAGTCTGGATTTTTTTCTGGGGGCAATAACCAAACCAGCGGTTGCAACTGCTTGTTGTACTGCAGAAAAACAAGATATTAACACGGAGCATGAAGGTGCCACAAGATCAGCCACCTGCTGAGCAAGATCAGCCACCTGCTGAGCAAGATCAGCGGGCTGTGGCTGATTTTGTGCCACAGGGATGGCAGGTATTGGCAGTTGTAGAATTACAGGAAATTGCCAGGCTTCAGAATCCCCATATTCTCTTGCTTGTGCTATAGCCGTCATAAGAAGAGTGTCATTTTGAGGAATATATGTAACTTGTTGCTTGTGAGTGGCAAGGGTAGTGGTGGCAACCACAGTAGCGACTGGATCAGAAGCAGAAAAAAGGTTGAAATTTTGAATGGAGGAAGAGTTGAGAACCTGTAAACCAGGATGAGATGAGATTACCTGCTGAGTAGATCTTTCATGGGCCTGAAATCCAGGCTGCCACGGTAACTGCGCACCAGGCTTCAAGGGAGCCTGAGGCTTCTTCAAGGGAACCCGATTTGTCAAAAGAGACCCAGGCTTCAAGGGAGCCTGAGACTTCAAGGGAGCCCGATTTGTGGAAAAAGAACCAGGCTTCAAGGGAGCCTGAGGCTTTGAGGGAGCCCGATTTGTGGAAAGAACCAGGCTTCAAGGGAGCCCAATTTGTGGAAAGAAAACCAGGCTACAACGGAGCCCAATTTGTGGAAAGAGAACCAGCCTTCAAGGGAGCCTAATTTGTGGAAAGAGAACCAGGCTTCAGAAGTGGAAAACTAGGCTGTGGAGGGATAGGGTTGAGGGCCTCATTACCAGGCCGAACAGGCGGAAGGTTGAGAGCCCTACAGCAGGGCTGAACAGGGACAGGGTTGAGATAATACAGGAGGGTTTTTGTGAAGTTTAAATAAGCCAAGCTTGTCCCATGGTGTTCCCGGGATACTCTGAGTGCTCAAGCTTACCACCAAGCTTATTGACCGCAATCCTCAGGAATCTGTCGTGGAAATCCTCCGCTAAGTCCCCTGCTCAAGGGGCAACTTCACACAGCGCGGGAGAGCCCCACGTTAGAGAGCCAGATGTAGGGACCAGCCTGACAGAGTCTATGGGTTTTTCTCTTAGTGTGCGGAGATGAGAGATCGGAGAAATAAAGACACGAGACAAAGAGAAGAAAAGACAGCTGGACCCGGGGGGACCACTACCACTGAGACGCAGAGACCAGAAGTGGCCCTGAATGCCTGGCTGTGCTGTTATTTATTGGATACGAGGCAAAAGAGGCAGGGTAAAGAGTGGGAGTCATGTCCAGTGATTGATAAGGTCGCGTGAGTCACATGTCTACCGGACAGGGGGCCCTTCCCTGTTTGACAGCCAAGGCAGGGAGAGAGAGAGAGGACAGCTTACACCATTATTTCTTCTATGCATTTCAAAGACTTTTAGCACTTTCACTAATTCTGCTACTGCTATTTAGAAGGCAGAGCCAGGTGTACAGGGTGGAACATGAAAGTGAAACAGGAGCGTGACCGCTGAAGCACAGCATCACAGGGAGACGGTTAGGCCTCCCGATGGCTGTGGGTGGACCTGACTGATGTCAGGCCTTCCACAAGTGGTGTGGAGCAGAGTCTTCTCCAACGCCCTCCCCCAACCCGGGAAAAGGAGACTCCCTTTCCAGGTCTGCTAAGTAACGATGCCTTCCCTAGGCACTGATGCTACCGCTAGACCAAGGTCAGCTAAGTAGGGGTTGCCTTGCCAGGCACTGGCGTTACCACTAGACCAAGGAACCCTCTACTGGCCCTGTTCAGGCATGACAGAGGGCTCACACTTGTCTTCTGGTCACTTCTCCCCGTGCCCCTTCAGCTCCTATCTCTGTATGACCTGGTCTTTCCTAGGTTATAATTGTAGAGCAAGGATTATTACAATATTGGAATAAAGAATAATGCTACAAACTGATGATCAACAATATTTATATATCATCATATCTATAATCCATTTCTAGTATAACTATTCTTATTTTATATATTTTCTTTATTATACTGGAAGAGCTTGTGCCCTCCGTCTCTTGCCTTGGCACCTGGGTGGCTTGCCGCCCACATTATATTGTGTTCTTTTTTAATTTTGTGAACCTTTTGTTTTAACAGTGATATGAATCCCTTCAAGTTCAAGAAAGTAATCAAAGTTTGATAGGCTCTGAAAAAGCATCCCACAGCCCATGCTGCTGCGCTAATGCTTACTTTACAGACACACATGGTGGATGATAGTTTAAGTGGGTCTCTTGACAGTTCTCAGGTATCTCACTCCTCCAGACATTGAAATAAACTTTTCCAGGTATTGAACAGCAAGAAAATGGTATAAATTAAGGACCTCTGATTCTCCAATGGAAACTTTTCAAACTCTCGTTTGGTGTTCCTCAGTTGACACGGAACATTCTGTGTATTAGATTACTGTTGAATAACACTCACTCTCCCAGAGTATACTTCCCCACACATTAACTATAGGCTTTGTCATGTGCACCACTTCCATGGGTGAGTGGGAGGAGTAATTAGTAGGTCTGGTGAAAGCAGAAGCTTAAAGTTTGCTTGTCCAGTGGGGCTTGCCATCTTCTTACTCTGCCACGCCATGAGAATGTGACTGGTTAGCTCCCTGGTCCAAGGATAAGAGAAAAGTAGAGCAGAGCTGCCAGACCAACTCGCAGTTTGAAGCAGAACCTCACAGCCAAGCCTGGCTTGGATTAGCCGATCCACAGCCAACCTGCAGTTACATAAACAAACCTAGGTAAGATCAGCAGTCATCTCAGCCAATTATTCAGATGTATGAGAAATATAGTTTTATTGTTGTATATCACTGAAATTTTGTGAGTATTTTTTTCCCACAAAAATAACAGACTTATACATTCTGGAAACTAATTATTTGTCTATTATTTAATACAGTGGATATAGTATAATGGATTAAATGAATATTTCCAGACTGCAAGATCTGATCTGCCCATGTTTGGCGCAGTAATTATCTTATCCCTCAAGGGATACTCAAACCTTCTCATAGGCAGTGATTTTGTCCCACATAGAAGTTTAATAGTATATGAACTCCATTGCCACATAAGAAACAACAGTATAAACTTGACTTTATTCACAAATAAAGTTATTTTCTGTCTTATAGTGACAACAGGTGCTTAAATAGAGCATAACACTAATGAGAACAATATTTCTCATGGTATTTCTAGAGTTGAAGAAATATCGTTGTTCCCTCTGACCAAACTCCTAAGTGGAATAGTCCCAACAATGGAGAGAGGAGAGTTCCCACAATGAACTGCCCTAAACTATCCCAAGATGGGGCTGATTGGGATTCCAAAGAAAAACACTAAAATCACGGTGACAGTCCAAAGAATTTATTAGGAAAACTTAAAGGGTGTTGTGGTGGTCCTTGTGATGGACAGTGAAAAAAGAGATACTCTACCTAGGTATTTCAGCAAGGAGGGGTCAGATTTTGGGGCTTATATGAAGGTTCAAGGATTTTGGCTCTGGGCTGGGGCTAGTTTCTGTGTGTTTAGCAACATGTTTGATCTTCATTGTTTTGAACAACAACCTTAACACCTTTATCAGTGTCTGGAAATGTTAAAGATCCCAGCTTAGGTTAAACCTGTAAAGGAAAACATGTAGCTGACCGGGTCACAGAGTGAATTATCTGGAAAGCCTGAGTAATTGTCAGTATTTGCCTGTACAATTCTTCTACATGGATCCCTGACTGATCCAGACAGTCATTTTAGCTAGGATACCACCAGTGTGCTGATAGCTTGGAAATGGTCAAACGACAGAGTCAGAATACAGATTTAACAAAAGAAGGCAGGCAAGCTTCAGTCTACTTTTTAGCAAAAGCATTAGAAATAAAATTAATTGAATTTCAGGTTTTGCTTAGGATACTTCTGCATTGCTATTGTCCCCTACTTCAAAAAATATGGCTACCTGTGTCTTATCCTCATAACTGGCGATTCAATTGGTCAAGAGTATAACCTGAGCTTTGAAATTTTTCAAAGATGCCCAGAAGATTCTGAAGTACAAGCAAGTTTTAGAAACAATAACCACCTAGTGCTTTTTACTACAAAAGGTATAGGTTTGTACATTATGGACAATTCTTTTATCAAACTCCAACTTCAGAGAATGAAACATGAAAAGATTTTGTGAGAAGTTTGATGGACTACCACTTGCAGTTTTATTCTATTTTATTTTTGATATTTATAAGGATTAAAAGCTGAGAATAGCTTTTAATCTCATAAGGAATTTTCTACCTTTTTCTGACTAGTTCAATTACTTCTAATCAAAAGAACATTACAATGAACTTTCTGCAATTTTTGTAATATATTCAAGAATCCATACCAAGGGATGTAAGCAGGTTATGAAAGCTAAATGTATTAAGCCCTTATGATGGTGAGGTTAATTTCCTCCTTCTGGACTTAGCTGGGACCAGTTTCCATAAAGAACCCAGTTTCTCACAGCTACCAAGTAGCTTTAATTCTTTTAGATAAGCTGAAAGAAGCCAAGGGAGTCGAAGATACGGCCAAGTGCCAGCCTCCCTGCCAGGGCAGTATCTGGGCAGTAGAGGTGGGATATCTTCTCTATTGTTGCATCAACAATCCTGTCAGACCATGAACAGGAGACATTCACTTTACCTATTCTTTTCTCTGGGTCATTGGCTGTAGGATTCAAGACTTGTGGATTTGGCAGTAGGTACAATGGAAGAGAGGCCTGGGTGCTATCACAAAGGTGCAAGTAGGGAAATGGATAAAGAAATCATTCTGTCTTCTGTCTCTTAATGCAAAATGCACCCATCTCCTAGAGTAGTGGTTCTTAAATTTTAGTAGGCATCAGAATCACAAATTTCCAGGCTCTACCCCAGAGTTTCTCTAGGGAATACAGCCTGAGAATTTGCATTTCTAACAAGTTCCCAGATGATGCCAGCATTGCTGGTTCTGGAATAACCAATGTCATAAAGAACATGGTCTAGTAATCCTGGAATCTGATCAACCTAATTCATAGGTGGAGGAGGTGGAAGAGAACAAAAAGATAAGGAGGTTGGAATGACAGGGAAAAGAATAACAATATCTGTAATATGACTGACTCTTTGACCTTCCTTACTCCCTAAATGCAGCATTGGTATTATTTGTTTCTAATGATCTAAATGATTTACAAATTCTGTCTTGGCTGGCGGCTTTTGACTACATGTTTTGGATGGTCTTTGGGAATGGCTGTAACTATAATCCTGGAGCTTCCCCTACTTAAAAATAATTCTATATAACTAGTGCCATTAAATTATTATCAGTCTCTATGAGGCACTAAGAAGAAGCAGGATGAATTCATTTATCTGTGTGTTTGATCTGTTTGTTAGATGACAAATTTAAAGCACTAATAACCACTTGGTAATCTGGGCTAGCAAAGTGGAATGAATCTTCTAGAACCCTTAGTTCCTCTACTTCAATTTTCTAGGCTTGGCCTAAGAATGATCAAGTCTATGAAAATTTTCCTGGATATATACCCCCCCTCCTAGGAATGAATTGTTTTGGGCCCAGATAATATATACTTTTGATAATTTCACTTATTTGTACCTCGATTTTCCCTTGGAGCCCTAGCTTGTTTTTCTCTTTCTCTGAAGCAGAATTGTCCCTCACAGGATCCATAATCATGCCAACTTCTCTGAACTGACTATATTGTACTGGATTCCCTGAAGTAGGTTCAAACTACAGGGCTGGTATCAGATACGTTTTTCTATTCAGACTTGCATTTAAATCTTTAATCCTTCTTGAGTTGATTCTTGTATATGGTATAAGGAAGGGGTCCAGCAGCAATCATCTGCATATGGCTAGCCAGTTATCCCAGCACCATTTATTGAATATTGGTCCTTTCCCTATTGCTTGTTATTGCTGACTTTATTGAAGATCATGTATCTCCACTTTTGTAGGTTACATATGAGAGATTACATAGTATTTGTCTTTCTGTGCCTGGCTTATAACATAATGCCATTCAGATTCATCCATATTGTTGCAAGTGATGGGATTTTAAGAATAGTATCCCATTGTGTATACATACCACCTTATCCACTCATCTGTTGATGGCCATTTAGGTTGATTCCATATCTTGGGTATAGTGAGTAATGCTGCAATGAACATGTGAGTACAGACCTATTTTCAACATGGGGTTTTCATTTCCTGTGGATATCCATCAATAAGAGGGTTTAGTGACAGATATCTCATATGATGTCCATATGAGAGTTATACTTTTAATTTAAGGAACTTCCATGCTTTTCCCCATAATGGCTATACTAATCTACATTCCCACCAACAGTGTGCAAATATTCCTTTTCTCTAAATCCTCATCAGCACTTGTTTTTTTTTTGTTCAGGACTGCTTTGGGTATTCACAACTTTTGTGGTTCCATATAAAATTTAGGATTTTCCCCCTCTATTCATGAGGAAAACATCATTGGAATTTTAATAGGGATTGCATTGAATTTGTAGATTGCTTTACTTAGTATGGGCACTTAAAAATATTCTTCTAATCCATAAACTTGGGATATCTTCTCACTTGTTTGTATTTTCAACTCCTTTCAGTGTTTTATAGTTTTCAGTGTACAGGTCTTTAACTCCTTGGTTAAATGTATTTCTACATTTTATTTTTTGTAGCTATCGAGAATGGAATTGTCATCTTATTTTCAGATATTTCATTGTTAGTGTATAGAAACCCTTGATTTTTATGTGTTGATTTTATCTATGACTTTTCTAAGTTTATTAGTTCCAACAGTTTTTTTGTGTGTGGAATATTTAGTTTTCTGTATGCAAGATTATTTCATCTGTAAACAGGGACAGTTTAACTTCTTTCTGATTTGGAGGTCTTATTTTTTCTCTTGCCTAATTGCTCTAAGACTTCAGCACCATGTTGAATACAATTGGTGACAGTGGGAACCTTCATCTTGTTTCTGATTTTAGAGGAAAATCTTTCAACTTTTCATTTTGAGTGTGTTGTTAGCTGTGAGCTTATCATATACAGTCTTTGTTGTGTTAAGGTACTTTTTTTTTTTTTTTTTTTTTTAATATAGGATCTCACTCTGTCACCAGGCTGGAGTGCAGTGGTATGATCATGGCTCACTGCAGCCTCAACCTTCCAGAGCCCAAATGACCCTCCCACCTTCAGCCTCCCAAGTAGTTGTTACTACAGGCACACACCTCCATGCCCAGCTATTTTTTGTATTTTTAGCAGAGATGAGGTTTCACCATGTTGCCCAGGCTGGTCTCTGACTCCAGGCTCAAGTGATCCACCCTCCTTGTCCTCTCAAAGTGCTGGGATTACAGCCATGAACCACTGTACCTGGCTGAGGTGCAACATTCTATACTTAATTTGATAGTTTTTTTTTTTTTAAGTAATTAAAGGATGTTGAATTTTGTCAATTTTTTTCTGCATTTAATAAGATAATCATATGATTTGTCCTTTATACTGTTAACATTGTGTATCACATTTATAAACTCGCATTTACTAAACCATCCTCACATCATTGGGGTAAATCCCACTTGATCATGGTTAAATGATTCTTTAATGTGCTGTTGAATTTCGTGCTAGTATTTTGTTGAGGATTTTTGCATCTATAGTCATCACAAATAAATTGGTCTATAGTTTTCATTTCTTATATTTTGTCTGGCTTTGGTATCAGGGAAATGCTGACCTTGTAAAATGAGTTTGGAAGTATTTCTTGTTTGATTTTTTTGAAGTGTGACAAGGACTGGTATTAGTTCCTTAAATGGTAGAATCACACAATGAAGCCATCAGCTCGAGTTTTCTTTGGTGGAAGATTTTTAATTATTGATTCATTTCATTACTTATTCATCTGCTCATATTTTAAATTTCATCATGATTTAGTTTTTGATTATGTTTAGATTTTGTATATGTTTATATGTTTAGATTCCTAAACTTATAACCTAAGTTATCCTATTTGTTGGCATATAATTATTCATAGTGGTCTCTAGTGATCCTTCATATTTATATGTATCAGTTACAATGTTTTCCGTTTCTGATTTTGAGCATTCTTTCTTAGGTTTGTATAGATTTCTTGGCCTTTCTAAAGGTTTATATTGTTTATCTTTAACAACCGTTTAATTTATATTTTCTATCATTTTTCTAGTCTCATTTCTGCTCATGCCTTTTTTTCCCCGTACTAATTTGGGGCTTAGTTTCTTCTTTTTCTATTTTCTTGAGGTGTAACATTTAGGCCATTCGTTTGGGATCTTTTTTTGATGTTGGCACTTATTGTTGTAACTTCCTTTTGAGATTGCATCTGCTGCATCCCATACGTTTTGGTGTGTTGTGCTTCCATTTTATCTCAATCTTTAATTTCCCCTCTAATTTATTTGACCTTTTGATTTTTCAGGAAAATATTTAAGTTTCCATATATTGGTAAGTTTTCAAAATTCTTCCAGTTATTGCTTTTAGTTTCATACTATTGTGATCTAAAAGATACTTGATATGATTTTGATTTTTTAAAATTTGTTAAGCCTTGTTTTGTGGATTAACATGATCCATCCTCAAGAATGTTTTTTGTGTACTTGAGAATATGTATGCTGCTATTCTTGGATTAAATGTTCTGCATATGGTTATCAGGTTCATTCTTTGTCTATTAATATTACCTTTATATATTCAGGTGGCCTGAGGTTGGCTACACAGATATACTTATAATTGTTATATCTTCTTGATGAATTGACCCCTTTATCAACATATATTATCATTTTACAGTTTTTGACTTAAATTCTGTTTTACCTAAATATTACCCCTGCTCTATTTTTGGTTCCCATTTGCATGGAATATATTTTACCATCTTTACCGTTGGTGTGTGTGTTTTTACAGGTGAAGTGAGTCTCATAGGCAGCATACAGTTGAGTCTTTTTAAATCTATTAAGCCACTCTGTCTTTTGATTAGGCAGTTTAATTCATTTACTTCCAAGGTAATTATTGATAAGTAAGGCCTTAGTATTGCCATTTTGCTAATTGTTTCCTATTTTTTTTTTTTTAGAGCCTTTGTTTCTATCTTGTTATCTTCCTTTGTGAAAATTTCTGTAGTGGTATGTTTTGATTCTTTACTTTTTATCTTTTGTGTATTTACTATAGGTTTTTGCTTTGATATTTACAGGAAGCCTACAGACAACATTGTAATAGGCTATTTTAAGCTGATAAATTTGATTAAACATTTCTACGCTTTACTCAACTTCACCCACATTTTATGTTTCTGATGTCACAATTTACACCTTTTATATTGTCTGTCTCTTAATGATTAGTGTAGCTATTTTCAGTTTTGTCTTTTAACCTTCATACTAAAGATGGAAGTAACTTACGTATTACTATATATCACCATTAGCGTATCAGAGTATTCTGAATCTGGGCATATACTTAAAAAAAAAAACAAAACCTGTGAGTTTTATACTGTCAGCTATTTTCATGTTACAAATTAGCTCCCTTTTCTTTCAGCTTCAATTTTTCCTTTAGTATTTATTGTAAAACAGGTCAGGTGTTGATGCATTCCCTCATCTCCTGGCTGTCTGGGAAAGTCTGTCTCTCTTCATTTCCAAAGGACAACTCGCTGGGTAAATGCTGCTTCATTAGTTTTTTTCCCCTTCAGTCCTTTGAGTATGTTGTCTGGCCTATAATGTGTCTGTTGAGAAATCCACTATCAGACTTACAGAACTCCCTGATAGGTGACTTTTCTCTTTCTGTTTTCAGGATATTCTCCTTGTCTTTGATTATGGTATGCCTCAATGTCTTGTTTAGATTGAATCTTATTTCAAAAACCTTTTACCTTCTTGTACCTGGATATTTATATATTTTCCCAGATTGGAAAGTTTTTACTTATTTTTTAAATTAAGCTTTCTGTCCTTTTCTCCTCTTGTTCTGCCTAAACTCCTATAATTCAAGAATTAGCTCTCTTGATATTGTCCCATAATTCCATAGGCTTCTTACTTTTTTCTCCTTTGTTTTCAAATTTTCCTCTGCTTGATCAATTCTGCTGTTGATTCTATTTGATGTTTTTTCATTTCTGTTGTGTTGCTTAGTTCCAGAATTTAAAAAATTTCATCTGTTACATTTGTCTTCCTAGTTTTTTTTTGAATTATTTCTCTGTATTTTCTTGAGTCTAAGATTTTTAAAAACAATTATTTTGAATTTTTATTCAAGTAGTTCATAGATCTCCATTTTTGGGGGTCAGCTACTAATCAGACATGGGTGCCACTGTCAACTCAAGCAGGCCTGCAAGTTGGACCCAATGCCAAGAGGGATCCCCTCAGCAACAACTTCCCTGAGGGGAGAAAAGGATTCGAAGGACTCTAGCAGTCATTGCCACAATAGACCCCAACACCCCTCACTGCTTCTTCAGACATCCCCATAAAAAGGAAGTCATGTTCTTTTTATGGTGATGGCTTAGCTTTTCAAGTTTCTTACTGTGTTACATTATCTTTTCATTTGGTGGAGTAGTCATCTCTTCCAGACTTTTTGGATTGGTTTTGGTGGGGAAAGACTTTCCCCTAAAAAGAGGGGTGAAAGCACTGGCTGGGTGGGGTTCAGTGGTTTTGGCACTAGAGATGGCACATTGGTATAGTCTCCATGAAGCTCTGTCTGCTGAGATCATGGTAACTAAAATTGCAGGGATCCTCAGTGGCCAACCCTGGGGATGTCTGAAGAAGCAGTGAGGGCTGTTGGGGTCTATTGTGGCAATGACTGCTAGAGTCCTTTGAATCCTTTTCTCCCCTCAGGGAAGTTGTTGCTGAGGGGATCCCTCTTGGCATTGGGTCCAACTTGCAGGCCTGCTTGAGTTGACAGTGGCACCCATGTCTGATGAGTAGTGCTCATGGAGGCTTGAAGTATGGCATGCATACAATGACTATGGCTTTGAGCCTGGCATGGTAATGGCACGAGGACCTGGGGTTCAGACACTCATACTGTTAAATTTGTAATGGTATGTGAAGCGTGGGTGCTTATGAAGCAGTCATGGATGGGAGCACAGTTGTACGTAAAGCTACAATGGATCTGGGGTCTAGCTCTCTATGGGCACATGCTGAGATGTTAGCTCTGGGTGCAAATTGCTCTGGTGTCTGAGGCATGGGCCTACATTGTACAGCCTTGGATCTAGGATGGGAGCACAGGCTAGCTACCTTAGTGGTAGCTGAGCTGGTGTCTCAAGTGTTGGCATGCACAGAGAGACTTTGGCTTCAGGGTCTGGGTGTGAATTAGCTTGCTGTGGTGATGGATCTGGTGTCAGAGGCGTGGGTAGGCACAATGCAGCCACAGAGCCAGGATCTGGAATGTGGACACTTGTGGAGTGGCCATGGCTTGGAACATGCCGTATTGGGAGAGGTGGCAGCTCTAGTCCTGGAGAGGCACAACAGCAGCTGCTTTTTGGTGTGTGTGCAGCTGTGTCTCCTTCTCTGGGATTCTCCAGTATGAATGGTCATTGATCGCCTAGGTTGAAGAAGATGCTGGTTTCTTTTTCAGAGCAGACCACACTGGGAACCACAGTGGTTCCTGCCCCATGGCTGATACAATCACGCCTGTCTTCTTTGTTTGTAGCCACCTCAGGTATGCCCTTCTCACCAGTGATCCTTTGTGTGGATATGCTCTATTTTTGCTCCACTGTGTTGCTGCAGATTCTTAAATTGGCTCTTGAGGCCCCCCAGGGCTATTTTGATTTGTGGATAGCTCTCTATTTGTGTGGGTAAGTATATGTTGGGAAAGAAGGCTGGCATCTCCTACTGTGCCAGTTATCTTCTACTCTGCCATTGTGATGGCATCCAGTATTATTTTAAGATGTCAATATTTACTATAATCCAGGAATTCTATTACAATTTATTCTAGTTGTAAACTTAAAATGATTTTGAAAAACTATACAACTCTTCATGCACTTAATGAGTTCATGGCAAATGTTGGAGGATCTCTCTAAAGAACATGTTCAACCTCTAGTGTTTGATCTGAAACTTTCAGAATGGGAAAGATTTAGATGATCCTATTATCAGTCTAGAAATACTTTTAAAAACTCATCACTCCCACTTTAGGATTTTAGTGTTTTCAGTTTCAGTCCTTCTTGAGGTTAAGCAGTAACCAAAGATCTATATTGTATGCAAAACAGTGAAAATATTTGAAAGGAAGCACTAACCATGGAAAGGAATAACTGGTACCAGTCACTGAAAAAGCATGCCAAATTGTAAGACTATCAATGCTAGGAAGATCAACTAATGAGCAAAATAACCAGCTAACATCATAATGTCAGGATCAAATTCACACATAACAATATTAACCTTAAATGTAAATGGGATAAATGCTCCAACTAAAAGACAAAGACTGGCAAATTGGATAAAGAGTCAAGACCCATCAGTGTGCTGTATTCAGGAGACCCATCTCACGTGCAGAGACACACATAGGCTCAAAATAAAGGGATGGAGGCAGATCTACCAAGCAAATGGAAAGCAAAAAAAGGCAGGGGTTGCAATCCTAGTTTCTGATAAAACAGACTTTAAACCAACAAAGATCAAAAGGGACAAAGAAGGCCATTACATAATGGTAAAGGGATCAATTCAACAGGAAGAGCTAACTATCTTAAATATATATGCACCCAATACAGGAGCACCCAGATTCATAAAGCAAGTCCTTAGAGACTACAAAGAGACTTAGACTCCCACACAATAATAATGGGAGACTGTAACACCCCACTGTCAACATTTGACAGATCAGTGAGACAAAGTTAACAAGGGTATCCAGGAATTGATGTTTTCACCAATTCAGCTCTGCACCAGGAAGACATAACAGACATCTACAGAACTCTCCACCCCAAATCAACAGAATATACATTCTTCTCAGCACCACTTCGCACTTATTCCAAAATTGACCACATAGTTGGAAGTAAAGCACTCCTCAGTAAATGTAAAAGAACAGAAATTATAACAAACTGTCTCTCAGAACACAGTGCAATCAAACTAAAACTCAGGATTAAAAAACTCACTCAAAACTGCTCAACTACATGGAAACTGAACAACCTGCTCCTGAATGATTACTGGGTCCATAATGAAATGAAGGCAGAAATAAAGATGTTCTCTGAAACCAATGAGAACAAAGACACAACATACCAGAATCTCTGGGACACATTTAAAGCAGTGTGT